>NW_024879238.1:1147307-1182819 GCF_018340385.1 Cyprinus carpio | reverse complement strand
CATAGTCCTCAGACCGAGGGAATATGATTGGACGAGCATTTTATGGTCCTAAGCCTTCCACAGTTGAAAGAAATATATATAAATGCATTTACTGATGATGGTTTTTAGTGGACTTAACTTGAAAAAGTGATTGCCATTGTGTATATACTTCAGTAAAAAACTTCAACCAAATCCACCTACCCTACCTTTAATTCTTGAACATTACAACTGCACAGAAACTAATAATCTTCATCTAAATATCCTGCACTTTAATTTGAAATGCTTCATCGTGTCATACTGCATTAAGCTGCAGGAGATTAAAATATGCTGATATATCACGACATCAAATTCACAGCTCATGTACACCAACTCATCAATGCCCTTAAATTAATATTATGTAACAGCAAATGGAACTAATCTTCAGTACTTATATATACATTATTTTTATATTACTAATAAGGGAATATTAAATTGTATTTTACAGCTCTTGTAAACCTGCTGCCACACGGGGATGATACACACATTAAAAACTTAAACAATGTAACTTTATATATAAAAAGACATACTACATAGCAAGACCATAAATATCAAATCCACAAACCAAGATTATCAGTCGCCAACAAAAAACAGGACTTTGTTAATAATGGCGTATTGGTAGGTGTGTGTGTGTGTACATGCCCACTCAGTCTCATCTATACATGCCGTTACAGTGCTCATGCCATGACACTGGCCTGTTGGACTTGTTTGTCTGCTCTGTTTTTACTCTCAAAAATATCATTTCTTTTTCTTTTGGTTATTGTTATGTATTTATGTAGCCCACCTTACATGCTACTTCAGTAGTTCCAAGCGTGCTGTACATTAACAAGACAAAAACATAAAAACATCCATACTAAAAATGCCAGGGTACAAATATGATCTCAAACAGGTCCTGAAAACATTTAAAGTTAAGGAAGAGATCTAACATCCAGTGGCAATTATTCCACAGTCTTGGGAGCAGGACGGAGGGAGGCCAAGCACCATCACCCCCTTCAATCTGAGAACGTGCACGCGGGGAGAGTTAGAAGAAAACTTATTGGATGATCTTAGTATTACGCCTTGGATGTGGAGGCTTCAATCGAAGAATTCCAATATAGTTCTCCGTCCCAAAACTGTTATACCATGTTAGATATTAAATAATAATTACAATATACTCAATAATAATCCAATACCCATAATAATGTATGTAACCTTAAAAAATAGAGGATTTTCAGGAGATTTTGGGAAGCATTTTTGCCTCATATAATTAAAAACTTAAGAAGAAAATATGTGTATATAATATATATATATATATACATATGCTACTGAGAAATAACGTTGAATGTAAGTTATGACCCTTAAAATTGATTAAACCCAGTACCAGTAACTTGCCCGATTTAATCTCGCACTGTCTCAGTATCCACCTTGGAGTTTTACCTTCACCACAGCATGGCAAAAACAACCTTAAGGCAACAACTTGAGAGGGAAGGTAGGGAGACAAAACAAGCCCTTTGACCAGCAAAAACGATGTGTGAAACTGGTTTCCAAGATGAGGTCACGAGCAGGCGAGACTGGGGCCCTAACGTGTGGCCTGGGTGTTTCTGAAAGAGCCGTTTTTACACCATAAACCCACACCAGCTATTACACATCCAAGAAGCTAATTCACTACCACATCTTACTAACAACAATATATAACGCCAATAACAATAACAGAATATAAATACGCTAAAAACTGTTATCAACTGAGTTTTACACGTCACTCTTTTACATAGCGGGACAGTTTTCTATATATTTAAGTTAAAATACTATACATATTGAGGGAGTCACATGACACCAGCTCGCTACGGTGAGTTGGGCTTGTGTCGTGGAAGGACGTGTAAATTTGTTGCAGGAATGTGGACCTGTGTTTAAGACTTGTCCTTTTGCAAGGCGCATTGAAATATTCCTGTCCATTTAACGGGGACTAGCGCATACCTACCCAATTTCACGAAAAAAAGAGTTTCAAATGTATGGGAAAAAATACCATAAAACCGGTCAATACTATGAAAATAACCACATACCCAATGTTTAGAATATAGCTCTTAAACATGGTTTCTGGCTGTGGATATCTCTGTGTTAAAGTGTAACTTTATTTCTGGTGAGGCGAAGCTTGTATTTCCAGGCATCATTCATCCAGTCTTCCAGTGTTGTACAGAGACCATGAATGCGGGCGTGTCAGCAATCATTGCTATGACGCTAGTCAGACTTGCTGCTTCGAAGAAAAATTTCCTGATTTATTCTTAATGTTGAACCACAGGTTGTGCTGCACCATATTTTGTTGGGGAAAACCCTGATAACCATTCCATTCCAGTCGGAAGTAAACATAGCTAATCAACATTAATAAGACTACTTTAGTGGTCTAGCCAAGTTGCAATTAAATGACTTTCAGGTGGACAGTTACATAAAAGGAAACACTTGTGGCTTTCCGAACAGAATGTCCGCGCGCCCACTGTGGGGAAAAATACTTTTTTGAGGAGGCTAGAATATCAACCCAGGAACCAGATGAATAAACCGGCTGGTCTCATTGCCAGGCCGACCTGACACGGCAGCGTCGTCGCAACCGACAAAACTGAGTCTCTGCTCTGCACCCCGCACGCTGAATGTGCTTAGTCTGGTGACTGGGAACCCGGGGACAACCTCAGTATGTGATTGCCTCGTCCTTGATCGTCTACCCACAACCCTACAAGTAAAAACACATAACACAAATTCGTATGCAGTCTTTTCTTGTGTCTGTAGAAATATACTAGCCTGCGTCGTGGTATAAGTATCTTCTATCTGCTCAAATACAGAAAAGTAATTTTACTAGAAACCAAATCCACTGCTTCCTGTCAGAAAAGTACAAAATTAAAGTCCTTCGTCTCAATCTCCGCAACCCATATTTCACCTCCCCCCCGCCCTCCCCCCCCCTCGCCCGTTTGAGAAACCGTCTATCTTGATAATTTGTGTGTGGTGTGTGGGTGCTGCGCAAAAACGATGACGTACTGGGTAGAGTAAGCGGTCCGGTCTCTCCACGCTCCATCGGAAAACATGTAAAAAAAGACAGGATTGGCTGATGTTTAACAAAACGGCTGTGTATTTACAAAAATCTGCCATATAACTTCAATTAGTTGGTGGCTACCTGTATTAGGATTCCGTGCGCTGTGGGTTCTACAAATTATATACCAGTTACTCGGAAGAGGTTCATAGGGGTATGTTGGACAAAAGAAGAAAGTTATACAATATGTGTAATAATAGACATAAAACTGTAAAAAGTAGTACAGCCTGAACAATCAAACACTTAGAAATATTTTGGTATAACTCTATTGTATCAATTTTTTGTAGAGTCATATATCCCAGAAATCATTTGATTTGGCATTATTATGCTAATCTTCATAAGCCGCATAAGAAATAATAAAAAAGTATTCTGAAACGCATCATTTAGATTCAGGAAACAATATAAGATTTCAAAATAATTAATGTGGGCAACTTGGCTTTGTGAGCGGCAATAAATATGCACATGTTCGCGTGGATTTTCTGCGTGGAGAGAATAGGCTGTCGCAACGGGCTCCACGCGGCGCTACCCCGCCTTTCTCCTGCGGTTGGTTGGCTGGGTGTCGCCCGGCTGGAATCATGGGACATGTCTACGAATGAAGGATGTTATTTGTCGTCCGCAGGATCTCTTCGTTCGTGTGGCCGTCATTCACACACTATGGTGCTCTGGTCACTGAACGCACCCTCAGTGCGCTGACACAGGAACTGTATTGGTCCTCCCTAGGATGAGTGTTACCTGTAGCTCTTTTGCTGAGCCAGAACAAGTCTCGGCTCTGCTCTGTGGCACTCTTCCTCCTCCTCGGATCAGCGCCTCTTCTCCACTCGACTGAGCCTAAGAATCAGAACCAGAGCTCATTTCATTATTATCTTTATTTGAACATGCCAAGAATGCTACCAGTCCTTAAGATTTGTGTTTTCTTTGCATTTTATTTTTAACAGCATCAGTTTTCAGAAGGAATTTCTGCAGACATTTTTTTTTATGTTTAAATCTTCAATCAATATCAATTCTATTGAATACAATGAATGGAATTGGTACAAATTTCATGCTGCATTGAATGCAGGCATTCTTCAAGGTTTTTAGTAGCCCAAAATTAATGTAGCTAGCTTCGATATAAAAAAAAAAGACATCGACTGAACTTTGCAGCCAGACCAAATCATCATGATCAGCAGAACTAGTAGCATTATCGGGATTGTACGATCAGTAAAACAAACGATGCGATAAAATTCACAATACAAATTACACCACACAATTTCTTACAATTTTATATACAGACTCTATATATATATATGTTAACCAAAAATTATATTTAAGGACAATTATCAAATGAAAAGGTGTGTCCTTTTATTATTTCGCAGACAAAAATCTGCATATTTCTTTGTGAAACTTGAAAATGTTAGATAATTTAAAAAACTTAACTTATATATATATATAAATGCCAGGTGCATGGGGATAAAGGTAAAAAATATTGTGAAAAAAATGCATATCAAGTTATTTCATGAGCTTCTTCAGTTAACCTGTATTTTCTTCTACTCAGTCAGCAGCTCCCTTCAGAAATGTTGAAATATTGGAGCTTCCCATATGTTCTGTAGAGTTTCTTTCTGTCCTCCTGAAATCACAGAGCAATTTTTTCATCAATATTTGTTTACCATTAATGATCAAAATGCGCTTTTCTGTCCTCCTGAAATCACAGAGCAATTTTTTCATCAATATTTGTTTACCATTAATGATCAAAATGCGCTTGAATATACCAAAGGAAATGCACCAGGTGCATGGGATACTCGTTAAAATATATTGTAGAAAAAAATGCATATCAAGTTGTTTCACTTGAGCTAGCGCAGTTAACCTGTATTTTCTTCTACTCAGTCATAGCTCCCTTCCAGAAATGTTGAAATATTGGAGCTTCCCATCTGTTCTGTAGAGTTTCTTTCTGTCCTCCTGAAATCACAGAGCAATTTTTTCATCAATATTTGTTTACCATTAATGATCAAAATGCGCTTGAACTTTTTTTCAGCCGATTAAATGAGAGATTTTTTTTTTAATATTTGTTTACCATTAATGATCAAAATGCGCTTGAACTTTTTTTCAGCCGACTACCTGTCTGATAGATCCTTCATGAGTGTCTTGGAACAACCCTCAGTTTTCCAGAGAATTTCTATGAAAATTTTTTTTTTATGTCATTTTAAATCTTCCAATCAAATCAACCTTCTATTCGTCATAGTACATGATGGTCATTCCGTGCTGTTTCATGCTGCATTGAATGCAGGCATTTCCTATCAGTGCTTGGCTAGCTCAAAATCCAACTGTACTACTCGATTTTAACCAAATGACCTCGGCTGAACTTTGCTGTTACATTTCAGCCTGATCTGAGGACATTTCTAGCATATCGTGATGTAATGATTCAGTCACCTCACGATGCGATCAATTCACAGATACTAAGTACTGAACCATTTTTCTTCAGTGGTATCTAGCAGTATTTACCCATGGTATGTCATCACAGCTTCTCTAAGACAAATTATACATGAAAAGGTTGTCCTTTTATTAATTCTCAGACCATAGCTGCATATTTCTTTGTGGAAATTGAAACCATGTTAATAATAACCACTAACTTGAAATTGTGATGGAAATCCTAAATCAATAAATAAAAGCTATCACTAGATAAAAATATCTGCATATAAACTAGGCTTTGACCGTGCTCTATGTTCAATCAGAGGAAACCATTTGCCTTACTATCCAACATTAGGCTAAATACATCTATTTGGCCTGTATCTGTCAAATGTGAAGCGAAATACCCAATGGTCCTATCTTGTCTTTTTGAATGAAACTCATATGTCAGTCTCTGACAGCAGGTGCCACTATTGGAACAGCAGTATTAAAGGCTGCTGCCCCTTAAGACCGCTTGGCAGGATCATATCCTGCATTATATATATATATATATACTCTGTAGATATATATAAATATATACCAAAGGAAATGCCATGTGCAGGGGTTAAAGGTAAAAAAATATTGTGAAAACAATGCATATGCAGAAATTTTCAGCCGCTTCTTCAGTTAACCTGTTTTTCTTCTACTCAGTCACAGCTCCCTTCAGAAATGTTGACACTTGGAGCTACCCATATTTTTCTGTAGAGTTGCTTTCTGTCCTCCTGAATCACAGAGCAATTTTTCATCAATACTATGTTTCCCATTAATCCTCAAAATGCCTTGACCACTGTTTTCGGCCGCCATAACACTCTAGTTGTAGTGATGTCATCGGTTTCACAGTACAGTGTATATTTTAAGTGGTTATTATCCGATTTCCAATAACCCATGAACAAATCGCTCAGCAAAACCTGAACAGATCTGGCCACATCTCTTGCCATCACATGAAGAGTTCAACCTGTTCCTCCCAACGAATATGCGCTCGTATGAGTCTTTTGTCCAAATCCCGCATATGACCCATCAGTGCGTATACTACCCATTGCGCCCCTATCGCAAAAGGTGTTTTTCATATTATGTTTGTACTCCTTTTTATTTGCACGTTTTGTAGCTACTTTAGGTGTAGCTCAGTTGGTAGGTTAGTGCGTTATACCTTGCTATGCAATCGCCTTGCTATCATGGGTTCGATCCCAGAGAATGGATGTCATGTAAAATGTATATGCTCAGCTAAATCATAATTTAGCATATGATTTCTGTGAGGGGTTGGAGTTTAGGGGTGGGGTTAGGTGTTGGTCATTCATTCGAACGAATAAGCCACCCATAGTAAATAATGTACAAATTTACTGTGAGATGGTTGTAAAAAGTCCACACATTGCAATTTAAATAAGCGTCGCGTTTTGATTAGTATGATTTTATCGTCATTTCATGGCGACAGAACGCAATGCGATACTGTCATTATTTTTTGCGCCCGCTAGAGGCCGCTTAACTTTAAAACGTAAATATAGGTCGTAATAAGGTGCTTGCACAAACGACCTATATGGTCGTTTTTTGTTGCAGGACAGGCTCGAAGAGTTGATTAAAAGCCCAAAGTTTCATAAACAAGAGCTCAATCTGCA
This sequence comes from Cyprinus carpio, assembly GCF_018340385.1. Taxonomy (NCBI): domain Eukaryota; kingdom Metazoa; phylum Chordata; class Actinopteri; order Cypriniformes; family Cyprinidae; genus Cyprinus; species Cyprinus carpio. The sequence continues at coordinate 1,175,724 of NW_024879238.1, read as the reverse complement.
GAGTTAGCCTACCTCACCTGAGAACGGTAGATGCTAACGGACTTTTTCGAAGACGCTAAACCATTTCTATAAAATAAATATTCAATAGAAACATGTCAATTACATGTAAGAAACGTGTCAGGAATATTTGTATGTCGTATCTGTGTGATTTTAGGGACTAAAGTTTCCTGAAAGCTGTGAAAACAGCAGCTAAAGACTTTAATGGAGTTTACTGTCGGTGGTTGTGTTGACGCCCCGTTTCCATGGCAACTCTGCTCTCTGCGCAGTGCATAAAGCTCAATGCAAACAGCATTTATACAAATAAACATATAGGATTAACTCATTTTTAAGCCCACCGGCAACTATAGTTGCTGCAGTTTATAGTTGTCATTTTCCTTTTGTAGAGTATACTTTCCATAGATGTTATCCATGTTTTAATTCTCAATGTTTCCAACACATGCAAGCAAACACCAGATAAAGGTATTCAGAAAAAAAAAAAAGGTCTTCCACTTCCTTCCTGTCACATTAGCTGTCAAGTTCCTACCCCTACTTCAGGAAGCATGGCAGTTTCCCAGTTTTCAGTGACAGCAGCATTTACTAACTTCAAGTCAGTCCCACGAAAAAGAATGGAACGATAAAAGAGCCAACACCTCAGATTTGATGTGATGATTCTTTTTCTCCCTTTTCATACATTATGTCTGGGGCAAAATATTGAGCCCCTTTATAGCCAGTTTGGACGTGTTTCATTCTAATTGGTCAAGGACCCTAATTCTTTTGTTATGACCTAGTAGCTTATGATTCCATTAATAATGTTATATTCAGACAAGTAATGAGTTTCATTTACATTATTATATGAATCACTTACTTACAGTCAGCCATTGAAATACTTATGGGCCTAAAAATGGCGTAATTTTCTTTTCAAGTAACCTTTTTTAGGCTGTAGAGCAATATTTGCTTTATTCTATTTACGTTTTATTTGATTTTCATTTAACTTTTTGATACACAACACCCTGTTGGTCAACTTTAATGGCTGCAATTGTTCTGCACTAATGTTCCACCATTTCCAACTATAAACTAGATCAACTTTTTATGGGGGTTGTGCCTCAAATGTTCTCGACTTTAGTGCATGATAAAATAGTTTAGATAAAGATTGATCCTGTTTAAAGCATTATTTTGAGTTAGATGCCAAATCTCTCCCCTATCAAATTTGGCATTGAAGGGGTGAATATGCATCCTATTTGCCCACCGGCAACTATAATTGCGCACATTCCAATAGGACACCATTAAAATGACAATATGCATGAACCATTCAGAAAAATTTTGGGCACAAATGGGTTACAACTGATTCCTCCAACTCAATTTTCCATTTAAATTTTTTATTTATTTGAATTTTAAATTGTATGTCTGTTGTTATATTTTAACAACTAATTCCACTCGAATTTTGTCAGGTCCATTTTTTTTGTTTGAATGTTAATTTCCTTATGAAATTAATTCTTTGTGAAGCCAGACTTTCAGGACCTCTCGCAATGCAAATGCAGATGCACCAAAACAATGGGCTTTGATCTCCTCGTGGAGCCAAACAAACAGATAGGAAGATCTGGAAGAAAGACCATTTGTTCTTTGGTACCTTCACCCCTCCTTCCCCCCAGGGCACATGGTCCAGGCACTAAAAGTTGTTACGCTCACATAAAACATTTACTATATCTTCAGGATTCATGCTTGTAAACTTTTCATGTTTGGTATCATTTTAAAGGTCTCTGAAATTGAGACCATTTTACCAATTGCACAAAGTAGTCACTTGGTTTGGTAGAGAGAGATTGAAAACCTTTTGTAAAATCTGTGTTCTGCTGAGAGGGTGTGTGTCCCCTTTAGGGGTCTGTGAGAAATTTTATCTCCAGCCAGGTGTGACCCTGATGTGACAACGGGAACCTAAAAAAACCAAAAGTCTTTTATGTTTTTACAACTGATTTGAAGATTTCTTGTTATCTGGTCTGAGTATTTAAGGGAGTGACAAAACACTACTGCCGATATCTGTATCCATCAATCCCGTATGGGAGTGTACGACCTATTTCATATGCTCCATACTATGTATCTTCCTGAATAGTCATAGTATACTATTATGTAATTGTGTTAAACACTTGTCCTACAGATCCACTGTAATTAGTTGTTTTGTCGCTACTACTTACACATTTTCTGTTAAGTTTATTCTCTAAAACACCTGAGTGCGTTTGCTATCAATTTTAGACCTGTGTCCTTTAATTAGGATAACTTGTTACATGTGTGACCTATTTAAATTTGGGTGCCTCCTGCATGGATCCTTGGCCGTTCCCAATATGTCTACAGGTGATCTTTGTGCAGGAGCAAAGTTTGCAACACAACGACAATGTGATTTACAATTACACTATCCTTTCTAAGTAGCACTAATTATTTTCAGTATGTAATTGGCCATGATACCATTTTACATGACGGATAATAAATTGTAATATTATTTATTCTTGCATTATTCTTATTCATTTTTTAAAATTTTTACTAGTAGATTAAAGTTGAAGTTATTACCTCAAATCTGTGATATCAGGATTGATTTCATTACGAAGGTTTAATAGCTGGCGCATGGGGCACCTTCAATTGAGTCCGATTTCAATTTCTGACTTCACTGTCTAAATAAGTTGGCAATTTTCGTAAAATAAATAAAAACTATGCTTTTTTGTCGGTAAGCAGTGCGCGCCGACTTAAGGTAGATATTTACCCTGCATCCAATGTTGAAGATCAGACTGACTAGTTTGTGTCCGGGAAAGATCATTCATTCGACCGCAATGTTACTTCTAAAGCTATATCGGGTCTGCTGAACGATACTTGAAATTAGTGGATTTTTCAGAATACCTCAATATCTAAATTTATAAACACTCGATACCTGTGAGCAGCTTTGATAGAATATTGCCTAAATTTTAATGAATTCACGTGAAAATTGGAGTCAGATTAACTATGGAGCGTAGACTAAATTCAAACTAAATCCCTGATAATTCAGAAGCTCTAAATAAAAGCCGAATACCATTAAACCCTTTGCCCAGGCCGCGGGCACTTCCGCTTTTTGGGCCGCGGTTGGATCCCTTACAAAAGTATGTCTGCCCCTACTATACTGCTCTATATGATTCCAACTCAAATTTTTTCAAGTTAATAATTTTTTTTAAAATGTTAAATATATGATTTCTTTTGTAATATATTTTTAACAACTGATTCCAACTCATAATTTGTAAAATTTTTGTTTGTTTAAATGTATAGTTTGCACATTTAAACTGCATTGACAAAAAAGTAAATTATTGTTATTTACATTTGTGTAGTTGAGAGCGTGTGATTTACTCTCAAGTTAATACGAACTTTTACAAATACCATCAGCTTCATGTGGGGCCACATTGAGGATGGTGAAGTCATTAACAGAACTCAAGCCCTTACTAAAATGAAAATACAAGGCCCATATATGGGCCACCATAAAAAAAATTATTAAACTTAGACTCATGACATAGGCAGAGTAATGGCACTGGTGTTTTGTTCGCTAGTTCTGGCTAAAAACATATAGCGGCAAATTTTGGGCCGGCGAACAAACTAAATCTGGGCCACACTTTTAGCCTGCAGATTTGGGCCAGATCTGGGCCAAAGGAAATTTTCTGACTGGGGATTAATTTGACTTGATTTGCAATGCATACTCGCCTATAATCAATTCTCTAATAACACAATCTGAATTCAATGATACTGCTGCTACACGCCATGAAAGTACTAAAATTGCTGTAAGACCAACTGAATACACAAAGTAAATCCCAGTGTCCTACTATTAGCTACACTGCACATGGCTACTGATTGGAAATTACTTATTATTATTATTATTAGTATCTTTATTTTAAACAAATTCATGATTATCTTTCATTTATAAACTCTTCACTATCACTGATCCAAGGTAACGAGTGAAATAGAGATGTGGCCTCTTCTGATTGTGGATTGCAATGCGGCACGAGTACACGTATGGCGGGTATATTATTTCCTAGGCTGCTCATTAAGTTGTTATGTTTAAATAGGTAAGGCTGTTGACAATATGACGTTTATGAAAGACAGTTAAACGGGTTCACCTTGACTTAAACTGTGAACAACTTCGAAACACCAACTGCAAACCGACCCCACTAGTGAGGTGTGGGTCTGAAAGGTGATCTGTTTCACGGTTAATGTAGAAATGAATGCCCACAGAAGATATCAAACGCTTTGGAGATTTCGGGCAAATAAGGTAATCCCCAATTCACATTACTGTTCTAAATTTGCGATGCTTGATGTTATATCCTCACATACATGAACTAGAAAAACTGCTTGCTGCTGCTGCTGCTAATGCTTCCGCTGAAAAAAACTACCTGATTGTTTATTACTCATCGTCCCATTCATCATACCTGAATCCAGTTTCTTTTATCAGGCGCAACCTGATTCGTCGATCTTGGATGTTCAAAAAAGCAGCATCAGTAATGTCACACTAAAGATCTGGAAATACACTACACAACTTGTTGCCCCACTTCAAATCTAGCTTTATTCCCCCTGATTTACAGTCTGGAAAGTTGCTGAAAGTCAGAGCCAGTCTGCAGATTTGAGTCGACAGATTTCATAGAAAATTGTGTAGTGTATGATGGTTACAGACTTTGATTCTACTCTGTCCAGCTGTTAAAATGATTTTTGAAATAGGCACTGAGGTCCAACATATGTCACCAAGCTCCACTTATTTAAAAATGTCTGGCCTCACCACTGAGCTGCTCTATAGTTTAAAAAAAATAATTTATCCAAACTTTCAATAGCATGCTGTTTTGTGTATTCTTTTCCCATTTATCTGGGATCTTTTCCATACCATGGGATATTTTATTATAATGCTTTTTGGTTTCCAGCTGTTTCTGAAATCTGTACACAAACCATTTCCAGTATGCCAGTTCAGAGAGATCAGGACTGATGCTCCAACTTTGCATAAACTCCTTTTGCCCTTTTCTGTATTTCTTTATAGAGAAAACACACATCTGATACCAAAAATCATTTTTCACTTGTCACTAAAGTAGTGCAGAAATCAGCACAGATATGTTCTGTTTTTTTTTTTTGTTTTTTTTCAAAATGCCATCCATTAATTCCTCTCAGTCTGTGGAAAGGAACGCTGTGATCTTCATCATGGTTTCTGAGATCTGCTGTCTTAAATTCTTCAACCACTAATCAACATCTCCTCTGTTCTCTTGAACACATTCAGTAGATTCATGAGCTGCTTCCAAGATCTTCTGCTGCAGAAGTTTAATGTTCTCCTTCATCTTGGGTAAAACACTGACACTGAACTGATCAGTGATGTACCGACTGACTTCATCTCTGATGAACCTCTTGAAGTGATCTCTGGGATTATGAATGTAGTTCCTGTATTTGTGAAAATCCTCCTCTTCTGCCAGTGTCTTCAGGATGTCTTTCTCCAGATTTGTTCTGTTTCCTCGCAGCGATTCACAGTTTGAGCTCATTTCATCTGCTAAATCTGGTGGCAGTATTCTTGTAGATGCTCTGCTCAATCGGCTCTTTTCAGTTTCTGACAGACGATATTTCACCCAAAATGGCAGGCAGCAATTTGATGTTTGCTTCCATGGATATGTTTCTGGAAAATACTATAGTACTCTTCTCTCTTCTTCTTAATATATAATTACAGGATCATGTGGCATCCCTGAACAGTACCGTGTTGGTCAGTGAATGTCTTGTTTGCACACTTACAGATGGAAAGAACCAAATCCATGAATAATTCTTTCTTAAACACATATTTCACTCGTCCTTCCTCATGTTGTGTTTATCTTGTCTTGATGTTATATGTGAACTGTTGAATGCAGGTTTGTTGTAGCCCATCTTTGAGATGTTAAATGACTGAATCATTCTGTCTGTCTTTTGAGAAACATCTGTGACTAATGATCTTATTTGGGCTTCATCCTCTCTAGACAGACTGTTACCCAACTTCTCTTTAGCTGATCTGTAGACATTCGTGAAAGTTCCTGTAATTCCACCGTTTTTTTTTTTTTGTTTGTTTGTTTGTTTTTAACTTTACATAATCATTAAAATTTTGAATATAAAAAAATTCCTCTTCTCCTTCCAGTGGTCTACAGATACACTTTTATAGACGTCACTGAGGAGGAGTTTCACATCTCTCATCATGTCAGTGTCTTTGACTGGAGGTGTGTCTGTGATAATCTTTTTCACACTCTGTTCCCAAAACAAATCAAACTCTTTCTTCAGCGTTTCTTTATCATTTGTTCTGTCTTTGAGTTTTAAGGCAAGTTCTTTGCTCTTTTCATAGATGGTGTTTTCATGATGTGTCCTCTGAGCATCAATCTTTTTCCTCAAGTCTCGCTGCTGAAGAATCACATTTAATCTTCTCTTTGTTTCTCTCACAATGTTTTCCTGAAGCTCTTTGATTTTGATTTCAAATTATGTTTTCCAGTGAATCAGTATTTCAGCATCAGTGTCCTTTCTAAAAAGAATTCAAACATTGATTTTTCAGTGATGTCATTAGATTTGATGTTCAGAAAGATGTGAGGGAGGGCAGCCCACCAATCTGCATCACAGACTCCATCTTTATCAGTGAGTTTAGTCATCTCATCCAGTGTCTGTTGCAGTTGTCTCCTTCCCTCCATGTTTCTCTCTCCAGCTGTGACGTCTGAAACGTTCTGATGCACAAACACACAGCTGGGATTCAGTCTGGCCTTCTTCATCCTCAGGAAGGCCTGAACAACAATCTGAAGAGTATTTTGCATCTCTGATGGGTTTTCTCCAAAGATGTTGATCAGTGTCAGATTCGCAAGACCTACAACAAATGTGGCCAATTCATTGTCATGATGTCTTGTTGATCTTCCAGACAGTTCTGGAGCAAGAAGACCCTCAGTATCAACAACCAGAATATAGTCAGTGTTCATCTGTGTTTTCATCTCGTCTGACACTCTGATCAGCTGCATGAAAGCTCCTCTGGTTGTTCTGCCAGCACTGACGGCAGACTGCAGTCCAAACATGGCGTTCATCATGGTGGATTTCCCTGAGTTCTGGATCCCTAAAACTGACAACACAAAGACTCTCTGGTCTCCCAGTTTCTGGATGAGTTGATCTAGAACAGCAGAGACCCAGATCACAGGAACATAAGCAGCATCTCCACCCATCAGGGGGCAGCTGTGGCCTAATGGTTAGAGAATTGGACTTGTAAACAGAAGGTCGCAGGTTGAGTCTCGGTGCTGGCAGGAGTTGTAGGCGGGAGGGAGATATGAATGAACAGCGCTCTCTTCCAACCCTCAATACCCATGACTGAAGTGCCCCTTGAGCAAGGCACTGAACCCCAGTTGCGCCCCGGCTCTGGTATAATCTGTACCGCACTGCTCCCAGGGTGTTGTTGTTACCCCCACGGTGTTTTCACTTCTCACTGCTGGTGTGTGTGCACTTGGATGGGTTAAATGCAGAAGCACCAGTTACGGGGGTCCGACTATGGGTGCCCTTACCAAAAAGTTTAGTATACCTTCAAGTTTATTTTATTAAGTGACTTAAGTAACGTTCAAGTATTTTAGACTTTTGTAAGTATAAGTCAATTATACTTAAAATGTCTTGTACGTACTTTCTGAGGAGTACATAAAGCCCAATTTCTGAGCAGTACATAAAAATTAAACTCAACAAGCATACTTTTTTCCTATTTTTAGTTTAAAAGAAGTATACTAATAAGCACACTTGAATAACTTCTTATTTCTAGGGTGACCATACTTTGCAAATGGTCACTTACTTTTCACTTTCCATCAGCTCCAGTGGAGAGCCAGAGGTCCATCATCTCTGCTGCGAGACTCGGGAGAGAGAGAAGTGAATTTTTTTTTCTTTTTTCTCCTCCTCTTCCCCTCGTTTTTTTCACCAAATGATGATCGTAATCTGAGCAATCTCCCTCACGATCTGTGCTCTAAACCTAGGTTGCAGCTTGAAGTTTGTCTGAGATTCTCTCAAGTTCTGTTTGTTAGCTTTGAGTTTTATCCATCTGTCTTTCAGTGCTTTAGTTCTACCAGAGACTCAGGAGGTGAAGATAAACCCAAAAGTATTTATTTACAAAACCAATACCAAGAACAGAATTATTTTGGTGTAGCCCATCGATCTTGAATCAGACGGTGTATAATTCCAGCTAATCCCTGCCGAAGACGAAGCAGGGTGAGGCATACCACCCACAAGAAAGAAGAGATTAAAAGCCCCACCAGACGAAGTACTTCTTACAGATCCTAGATCATATGGACTAAAAAAAAAAAAAAACAAAAAAGAATAAAAAAGAAAGATTTAATTAGTCATAATTAAAAGTGATTATGAAACTTTAAGAATCATCCGATTATATCTTAAGTATTAGTTTAAGAGTAGAGGAGGATGTGCCGTGATATGCCAACAGTGATATAGGCCACGACAGCCAAGTAATTTGATAGAGCCAAGAAAGGCTGGAAGGTCAGATAGATCCACAATAGACCTGGATATCGGCCCCGATAGCCCAGACAGTGATAGATTGCCGATAGCCATACTGAAGTGGGCCCATTTTACAAATGAATGACTGTATGGCCGTCTAATGACAGCACTTTTGCCACTTAGCAAAGACAGCGTAGTTCATGTAGAGAAAAGCCATCACAGGCCAAATTTTGCGAAGGACAATAATAACGTTACGTAAACAATAATATTCACTTACCTGAAGGTCACAATATGCCAAACTGGCAAAGGCCGCTATAGGGTGAGTAATGTGAAGCCCTCGCTAGGCCATGTAAAGTGAGGCCCCACGGGCTGCAATTACTTGATAGCCTGCTACTTGTTTCCATAAACTATGTGATGTGACTTGTGTGTAGAATGACACGATAGGCCGTTGTGTGGTGAAAAAAACCACTATAGACTGGACAGAGGAGCATGTGAGAATTAACCACCACCGGTAAGTTTTTGCTAAGAGTATTATACTGATACCTTGCAATATTATGTGAAGTAGTATTAGAGTCTGATCTTGACGGAAATCCCGATGAGGAAGATCCAGATGGGGAGTAGTCAACATGTGCAAGTCACAAAAAGTCTCAATCTTAACCTTCAGGCTCAAGAAAGTCCAAGTCAATTTTTTATGAGAATCAAGGCAAGTCGTCCAGTCACTGCTTTTTGTCATCAATTCAAGTCATAGCTTGGGTCAAGCAAGTCACTGTCAAGTCTACAAATGTTTGGATAAATTAACTGAATTTTATATATTTAAAATAACGTACAACTACTTAGTATGTTACTACTTGGATATTATATTGCAAACAATACCAAATGTTGCAATATGCATACTCTACCTCAAAAAGTGTCCACATACAGCTGAGTTGTGTATACAATATAATCTACATAGCCTAAGATGTAATTTAACTGCAATTAGTCCAACATAAAAGCATGAAAAGTAGTTAGGCACAGCTGTTTTCAATATGCCTCAAACATTGAAGAAAGACCATAGAACAAAGTATTATACAAATCAACCATAAAAGTGGGTTCTATGCCACCGAGATGGCATTCGTCCAAACAGCATGACCTTTTGGGACATGACAATCATTAAAGGGATACTCCACCCCAACTGAAAATGTTAGTCATTCTCACTTACCCCTCATGTCGTTCCAAATCCGTAAAGCTTTCCGCGTCCTATCTTTGCGGAACGACAATTTAAAATATTTTGGATGAAAAACAGGGAGGCTTGAGACTGTCGCATAGACTGCTAGTAAAATACACTGTCAGGAGTCCCGAACGAAGTATGAAATACATCATCAGCATACTCCATCTGCCATCAGTCGAATGAGGAGTGGGGTCAACCGTAATGTTATGAAGGGACGACGAGAATACTGTTTTGTACATGACGAAAACAAAAATTAATGAACTTTATTTAACAAGGTCGTCTGCTCGGTGTCTCTCCACATCAGCATAGGGCCACTGTTTGAGAAATATGAGCTGACTCAAACTGCGTATGCTCTTTCTGTGTGGGGGTAAGTGATTATTGCCAAATTTTCATTTTGGGGTGGAATAAGCCCTTTAAGATAAGTTAGATGATTCCTTTTTAACAAAAGAAATAACAACAACAAGAAAAAAGTATTAAAATTGAATCCACCACAAACCTTGACACCTGTGTTATCAATAGTACATTATTCAATCTGTGTGAGTATGTGTGTGTGAGAGAGAGATAGAGAGGGGGAGATCGAGAGAGAGGCGAGACAGAGAGGTGATTTGAGTGAGATGTGATTTATTACATTTGTGATGAATGTGTGTGTTTTTTAGCATGGTTGTGCTTGCAGTTTGTTGTGTGTGTGTGTTGTGTATGCATGGTTTGGAATTTGCACTGATTTTTTTTTTCTTTTATGCGTCCCCATAAATTATCCATAGACTTTTTCCACTCAAAGACGTACCCTGAAGACCACTTATTAGACAATGTACTGTACCAAGCTACAAGTGCTTCTCATAAATTAAGAATGTCAAGAATACGTTTCTTTAATTTCAGCTTCCAACTCAAATTGTGAATTCCTGTATTAAATAAATACTTCAGTCTGTGGGCATTGAATTTAAGTCTTTGGTTCTTTTAACCCTCTAAGGGGTTTTTGGGGGGGCCTTGAGAAGTTTTGATATCCCCTGACATTTGTGCTTTGTCAGTTGCTTATCAGCACATATACCTGGCTAAAGTCTATCTTCACTGTAATCAGTTCAAACTGGTCTACAATAATATGTTTAATAGCATGTATGTACATGATTTTGTTTTTGAGAAAACAATGTTTATGCGTGGTTAGTAAAAAAAAAATACAATTTTGAAGTCACTGAAATCAGTCATAAAACACATACAGAGCATTTGTTCACAAGACTGTCAAACCTGGAGCTTGTAGCCTAGAATTTTGCTTCAAAATGATGTGAAAAACATCTTGTTTACTCACTCACAAAAACAATAGATTAATTTAAATTTTATAAGACACTTTTTGTTTTGAAAGGGCGTTTGTTTCTAGGCGTGATTGACCATGAATATTAGTGTGATTCACACCTGAGAAGACAAAGACCTGCATAATGAGCTGCATAATGAGCCTTTCAGGCAGGTGAGTGACTGAGAGGGAAGAGTTACAAGAAAGACTCTGAGGACAAAAAAAGTGTATATATTTTTGATGGTTGTAGTTTACTTTGAATATATAATTATCCACAAAATAACTTGAGATTCACTTGTGAGTGCAGTTGTAACACAGTTTATAGGAACAATCAAAGTGACTTAAAACGAATTTTGTAGCATCATTCCTCAGTCACACAATCCTTCAGAAACATTCTTAATATCGGATTGCTAATCAAAAAAATAAAATATTATTGATGATTCATATTATTAATTTTGAAAAGAGATTATTTTTTTTGAATCATTGAAAGAACAGAATCGTTTTTAGATGATTATTTATTCTATCTCACTGTGTGCTAAATATTTTTGTTTTTTCTTATATCACCGACTCACAGATTTGAATGGTTCTTATAGTGTATATTGTACACTCCTGGTTAAGGAATGGAGTAATGATGCTGAAAATTCAGCTTTGATCACAGGAATAAATTCAATTTTAATATTCATCTTGTTTACTCACTCACAAAAACAATAGATTAATTTAAATTTTATAAGACACTTTTTGTTTTGAAAGGGCGTTTGTTTCTAGGCGTGATTGACCATGAATATTAGTGTGATTCACACCTGAGAAGACAAAGCCCCGGGATTATAGTTTGGAAAAAGTCAATCAAGCAAATGTGTACAAGTTCTATGAAAACTAGACAAATAGATTAATAATAATTAAAACTTTCTCATGTTTATGATCTTGTCTGGGGGTCAAGCCTGCTTTCTCTCAGCGGAATCTTATTGAGGGATTTATGTCTTATTCTTCTCAGCGCGAAGCAAACAGTAACATTAAAAAACGTGAAGTATATAGTCTCCCTCTAGTTTTGATCTGATGGTGGGAGTTACCCGCTGCAAGCTTCAGGTGGAGATATAATATCAATTAACATGCTCAGTGCGTGGGGCTGGTCGCATTAGATATAATGAAGGGAGACGGAAAAAGACTGGGACATAGCGGTTGGTTTCATATGGATACTTTATCACAACATATTGTTTTGATTAAGATATCAGTGTGAATCCGCCCATCACCGTTCCTCTGCCCTCAGTTCTGCGGGCTCTGAAGAGCCCTCCTTTTGAGCACTACAGTCCACAGACCTCGTTACCTGATGCTTAAAAACCACTCTGCTACTAGTGTTAGCATTGTAAAGTGTATGGGAGATCGCAGGCACTCTATGTGAGCCCCTCCTGGCCTTTAATTTGGGCCCAGGACTCTTTAAAAATCATCGAAGCCAGGAATGGTTTATGTATCAAAGGGCTCTTGACTCACGCAGAGCGCAGGTAATTCCTACTTTGAGAGCAAGACCAAAGCTTGGAATTTACTTGCCCCGTCAGGGTGTTGAAAGTGTATATTGAGCAGGTCTGCCACATTCAGCAAGTCAGAACAGCTACTTTGTATGCTTTCGGTGGCTGAACCAAGGGGTCTCGGGCAAAGGGCGCAGAGGACTTTCCCAACGGATAATTGATGTATCGTGCCTGCATACTCTTCCTTGGGCTATAATGGCCCCATTGGGTAAGAAACCCATCAAACTAGAGGCATTGCCTTTTCCGGATGGTTATAGCGGGAGCTTTGTGTCGCTCTTATATTATATGTATTATATGATTATTATATTATATTAATTATATTATATTATATTTATTATATAAAATTAAATTAAATTAAATTAAATAAATAATTCATTTAGCAGACGCTTTTATCCAAAGCGACTGACAGTGCAATTCAGGGCTATCAATTTCTTATCATGGGGTCCCACGGGAATCGAACCTCCAACATTGCACTTGGTAACGCAATGCTCTACACACTTGAGTACAGGAGAACATTATAAGAACTCAAATATAATATACTATAAATTATAATATAATATAATATATATATATAATATAATATAAGATATATACTATTTTATTATGTTATTATTATGATTAAAAATTGGGGGGGGGGGGCTTTTATGAAGAGCAGGGCATATTTCAGCCAGATACAATGAGACTTACAAGAAATGCGGTTAAAGTGGGCCGTTTATACAGTCGTGTGACAGTGAGGCAATAATTTGCTCTCATTTCTTATTCATTCTTGTCATTTTCTAAACAGTGTGTTGAGGGCTCTGACAGCCCAGGCAACTGAAACATGTTACCACAAGAATACTTAAAGATGATTGAGATGTGTAGAAGTATGAAAAAAGTTAACGTAATACGGATTGCTCACATTCTGGCCATTATGTACTGGTAGGTTGCTATATGAGTTTTATTAACAAGGTTCGGGAGGAGCACGTCAGAATTAAGCCTTAATCAACACTGGTGGACACAAAGATGTAATCAATTTACATCAGAATAATACTGCGACTGACCTCTAATCCATTGACAGTGGCGATTTTCTTTAAGACTGCAAGGAACGCTCTGCTTCCATTATACATGTCACAAAATTAATTGTCAAATATGTAACGGATTGTATTAACATTTTATGACTAAAAATGTGTTAGGAAAAACGTTCATCTCAAAGACGAGTTCGTTAGAACAGTTACATATAGCAGGTCGGCTGTTTTGTGTTTACGCGATTTCCTTCTCATCCATTCCCGCAGCGTCACAGGCATTTCCTATTGAAGCCCAAGGCTTACATTGACTTCAATGGGGCTTGCTTTGAACGTTTTTTCCAGCGCTTCGAAATAGATGGTCATTGGAGAAACGGTGCGATTATGTCCTGCCCACGGACGTCAGCGTCTCTGGGGGTGAATGGGGAGTGGGTGGCCCGGACTCCGAGCTTCTCGTGATGATTGGAGGGTCTGTCGAAGGAATGATCTCCTGTTGGACTGACAGCGATCGTACTATAAGGAATCACTGAAGCTATTAGCGCTCAGTCCCATGTAGTTTCTCAAGTTCGATCGAAGCAAAAACTGCTGCAACCTATTTCTTTGATATTTGCTTGGCGAGTGCTTGATTTTCATCATACATTTCACACAATTATACACCACATTCCTTGTTTCAGTTTTACAGAGAGAGTTTAATGCATTTTGCATTTGTCAAGAAGAGAAAGAGGTCAGAGGGCTTTTAAACCACATAAGAGCAGCAGATCTCACGATCAGACCACGAGATGACCCATGAGAAGTCTGACCCAATTGCAGGATCCCCAAGTCGCGATACAGAAATCTGTACATGGCCATCCTTGATAACATCTTGGAACCCAGGATGCAGGCGTTTTTCAAATTTGGAAAGCATGCTCTTCTTAGGTGATCAATCCAGAAGTTGATGACATGAGACAGGTATTATTTCCAGAGGAGCGCCTGCCAAAGTGTCCTAAAAAGTTATGGCCATCACTTTGATTCAGGAAGGACTGAGGTCAGAACTTCAAGTCCTGTATTCAGACAGGACTTGCAGGGTAACAGGGGAAGCTGTGTGATTACTGGTGTTCCTTTAAAGACATGTGGACTGGAGCAGTGCAATGCATCAGCTTTACAAACTGTTCTGCATTAGTGGCCAACATTGGAGCTAGCATATGCAGGTGTAGAAAGGAGATTCTCCTGTTTAAGCGACACTCAGTCCTACACCCGAAACACAATGGGCCAAGGCCGTTTAAGCAGCCTAGCTCTGCTGGCCATTGAGAGGACACTGGTCAAGTCACTTGAAAAGGACTCCTAGTGGTTCCGACAGGGGTGACAGACCATTGTCTTGAAATAGGAAACGTAGGGCAGCAAGTTACTTTAAATAAATAGACAATTTTATGAGGTAGGCCGAAATGAGCTTTCCCCTCTCCTAACAGGACCAAGTAGCCGCCACTGCCATTGGCCGGTTTATCAACCCTCCTCCACTAACTCCTCACTTCAAGTTCACTTTACAGCTAGATGGGGAGGGAGTTCTAGGTTGGGCCATTGCCGAGCTCGGAGCCCTTCCCGGACAGCACACCAAATCGCATTCCATACCTCAGCTAATAATATATAAGCGTGAACTAGTGAAGTGAGCAGGTTAGAATTATAGAGAAATGCCTCAAAAGTAGCTTTCTATTTTAAAGTTCAGTGGTTATGGAAATGTGCTTGCATTACACAATATATGTATGTGTAAGTAATATGCCTTTATGTATTAACTAGTATATTTGTGTGTGTATATGTATATGTATATATTGCTTTTCTTTTTCTTTCTCAATTGAAAAAAAAAAAAAAGTTAAGTTGATGCAGAAGGGGCTGAATGTTTTTGTCAGTTTGGACTTTGTTTTCCCTTACTGCAAAGTCAAGGGCCCACTATCAAGAAAGGAGGTTTAGTGAAAAATCTAGGTATGTTTACCCTGAAATAAGGAATCTCTAGGTTCTTTTGGTCTCCTCCCTCTTTTACAATACACCTTGCCAATGTTTAAATACCTCATTCATTGGGGCATTTAGCCAGGCCCAAGGAAGAATAAGAACCCCTCCAACTAGAGGCATTGCCACTTCCTGGGCTTGTGGTCTAAGCGGTGTAATGGTCTAGCGGTGTGTCGCTATTATTATATTATATTATATTATATTATATTATATTATATTATATTATTATTATTTAATTTCTTTTATTATTATTATTATTTTCCTTTTATGAAGAGCAGGGCATAGTTCAGCCAGATACAATGTGACTTAAGCCGCGTTTTCACCGCTGGAACTTTACCCAGGAACTAGGGACTTTGGGCTGGTACTCGGTTTCCACCGCAGGAACCAGGATCTAAATAATATTCCAGATAAAAAAAAATGCCCCTCAGAAAGTCCCTGCTGGGGAGGTAGTACTTTTTCAAAGTTCCGGAACCTTCGGGGGCGGGGGGGGGACTTGTGTGCTGAGCATGCTGATTGTTTGAGTCACGCACATTGTGATTTCAACCACCATTTATTTGTGACATTTTTCCAAATCTTACTGTTATTGTGTCATGAAATGTAATTTTAAAAGTATTTAGGCGAGAATGTGTTGATTTAAAACCTCAAATCTGTGGTATTTATTTATAAAGACCGAGCACGCCTATTTAAAAAAAAGAGGTTTTCGCCGATTCAGAGGACGGTCAGTCCATGCACACTTTGCGAGAAGCTCATGTGTCAGGGATCCCCCTAGAGCACTATAAACTCGGGCTAGTTGTTTTTCTGACCATGTGCCGCGGCTCCTCGATGTCTCGTTAACGGTTAAACATGAAAATATAATTCGTTTGAGGTAAATCGAAAAGGTATCTTGGTCTTTATTCGATTTATCTATATGGTGTAAAATGAAAATAAAACGAGGGCAATTATAATAGAATATGTTGCTCATTGGTTAATAGATATATACACATTCCTTGTGTATCTATATCAAGTGCATTTCTGCATCTATTATTAGTTTAAATGAAAACGAAAGGAGGCCCAGTGGTATTGCATATCATCTTTTCGTTTTTATTGTAAAATACAGTGAGGAAATTGCAGTAGCCAAGGCGAAGCGGACTGATGTTATGAAGTAGCTGCCTGTTTGCCAGATTACCGGGTTGCGTCGTCGCAGACATTCACCACTCCCGAGCTCGAATGCGCAAAGTCCAAAACTACCGAGGATGCAAGTCCAAAATTTGCATACTTTGTATTGAGAAACACGTGCAGACATAACCCATCACCAGACTTATTGCCAATCTTAACGGTTCTTTTAGACCCGCGGTGAAAAGCTGAAAGCAACAGGTCTGGGGGAAAATAGTTCCTGGGGAAAAAAGTTCATTTTACAATTGCTCCGGGTAATTTCTGTGGAAACGCAGCAAATACTAGAAACTGCTGTTAAATTGGCCTCTTTATATGAGTCGTGTGACAGCAATCATTTGCTTCCTCATTCTTATTAAATTCTTTTCATTTTCTCAACATTTTGATGGCTCTGCACAGCCCGGGGACCTGAAACCTGTTACCACAAGAATACTTAAAGATGATTGACTGATGTGTAGAAGTATGAAGAGTGTTAACTGTAGCCTACATACTGGATTTCCCACATTATGGCCATATGTACTCTAGGTCGCCTGTGAGCTTTGAAAATTAGAAATGTTCTCAAAAGTACTTTCTTTTTTAAAGTTCTTGTTATGGAAATTTGGCTTTGCAGTGCACTATATATATTATATTATATATATATATATATATATATATATATATAATAAGATATATATATATATAGATATATACGTAGTAGTATTAACCTAGTTATATTGTGTATATGTATGTCGTGTATATGTATATAGTTTCTTCCTTTCGTTTTTTTTTTTTTTTACTGAAAAAAAAAAAAGTTAAGTTGTGCAGGGCTGAATTTTTTACATGTCATTTCAGTTTGGACTTTGTTTTCCCCCCTTAGCACTAACAAAAAAGAAAAAAAAGTTTTAAGTTAATGCAGGGGCTGAATTTTTACATGTCAATTTCAGTTTGTGGACTTCTGTTTTCCCCTTGCACATAGGCCAAAGTGGGCCGTATAAGCAAGGAGGTTTAGTGAAAAATCTGAGTATGTTTACCCTGAAATACGGGAATCTCTGGGTTTTCTTTTGGTCTCCTACCTCTTTGTAATGCACACGCAAGTTAAAACTACAGGCATTCATTCATTCACACTGCAAAAAACTGTGTTTCTTTAGTGAATGTTTTTGTCGTATTTCAAGGACAAAATTATCTAAAAATTCTTAAATCAAGATGCAGTTTCTATATGCTTGAGCTTGAGATGAGATAATTAGCCTTGTTTCCTAGTGGAAACAACAGAGCATTTAAGGAGCATTTTACATTAAAACTATGTAGAACATGTCTGCCATAGGGTAAGAAAAATAAATTGTTAATGACAAATGGAAACAGGCTATATTTTATTTTTTTGTACCCCATTTTTCAAAATAAATAGAAAATGCACTACAATCAACCCTGCGCGAGCATGTTGAGAGGATTCCTCTTAGGTCGCGCTCATCAGACAACCTCCCAGGACTGAGATCATCGAGGGAGCATGTGGGTGGTTGAATAGTTCCTGTGGACTCAGCCTTCACCAGTTAGGACGCTCACCAGCCCCACTGCAGACCCAGACCCAGCAAGAAGCCTGTGCTCGCCTCCGGCGGGCTGGAGTAGGACTCATTTTCAGCTCTGGGGTTTCATGCCTTAGACTGGCCCAATGTAGTACATGACTGTCCATAGCTATTACAGTTGTAATAAATATTTAGAGTGTACTTAAGTATACTTAAAATAGTTCCACCTTAGCACAAAGAAGTATCAATTCTTGTATTTAAGTTCTGAAATGCAAAATTCACTCAGCATAAACTTTGCAATTACACTTTAAGAGTGTTATACATGAATTAATATTATACTGATAACAAACTGAGGTCATACTGTCCCTTACTTTTAGTAAGTTTAAAACGCACTGCAATGGCATTCAAAGTAAATTTGAAGTTTGCTTTTACTGCAAATAATGAATTTTTATAAATTATGGCACAGCTTTACAATTAGTCTTTAACTAACATTCCAAGCATAGCAGCTAACTCAGTCATCCAGAGAACATCAGTGACATACTGTGGACAGACATTTGAACAATGAATGTAGGAAACACTACCCTAGTGAAAAAAAAGTATTGTTAGATTATAGTATGCTCTTCTGCCAGATGTTTTGTGCTATCTATAATCCCTCCTCTCTTTCCAGATGTTTGTTATTAGATGAGATCTCATCTGCTGCCTTGCTCCTAACCTCCCTGTTTCTTTCCCCTTGGTTTTTCTCCCTAATCCCATCTGGGGGACCTCTCCTCTCTGTTCTATTCCTATATATCTTTACCTCAATGTATAACCACAGGCGTTGATGCCTAGGGCGTTCAATCGTTGAAGGGAAGAAGGGGGGGGACCTTTGTGGGCCCAGGTTATTCCTTATATGTCCAGTAGTAGTTCCTGAACCTATGTATGACTTACATAACCTTGTTGTTTGGCCATACTCAAACCCATATGTAATCTGTATACTATTGGTGAAAGGGGCTGTCCACCCTCATTTTCTCCTAATATACCCTGTGTAAGACAATTAAAGCTTTGAAGTGAAGGTAACTCGATTGTTGTCGTTGTTGCCTTTTCTTCCCCACGGCCGGTGAACACTTATGGGAGGACTGAGAAAAAGGGTGGAAACGAGATAATCGTTTATTTGTAATTAAATTAACTAAAGTTGGGGGCAGTCCGGGGATTTCTAAAACAGACAGGTAAGAAATAATTAATCATTTCCTCATGTCTAAAAGAGAAATTGATGATCTGTAGTTTTCGATACTTATTTTGATTGAGCCATATTTGGCATTTCCATCTGTTATCCTCACATGTGGTATGTGAGAAGACAGTGGATGGTTTTGTTTAAAACTTTCATTACCTATTCTAAAATTCGAATAGATGCTTGTGAAAGATTATTCCATTTTATTTCCGGAGTGTTCTCAAGTCATTCCTAGATTGATGATTGTAAATGATTTGAGAGTTTGTGAAGTCCTTTGCAAGGCACTAAAACAAAATAAAACAGATTTAAACGCATTCTTTTAATTGTCTATGTATGTCCCTTGATTCGTATTTACAGGATGGGTTGAACCAGCAAGTAGTATGTCCATCAAATGTTTAGTGCACATTATCTAATGGCTATTTGCCATTCTAACGTTCACTTGGATTTAGTGAAGTTTGATAACAAATCTACTCTTGCCTTAGGTCCTCTGTCAGCTGGGTTAGATCACAGAGAGTTGCATTTTAAGAGGCACTAGGTGGGTTTCCATTACCAGATTTTGCGCAAAAGTGGTGAGTATTTTATAAATGTGGATTAATTAAAAAAAAAAAAAAAAAAGAATTTTAAAAAAAGCATTGCGAAATGACAGGTTTCCGTAACCAGGTTATGTTTCTAAAACGTAATACTTTGCCACTCGCGAAAGTCATGGCAAACTATTTCGGCTACTTATTCAAAGGAGGGTATGCATGTATCGTTACAGAAAGCTGAGGAGCCACTTCAGGAGACGTGCTGGCTGCGGCTTTGGTGGGCAAACACGATCATTGAGTAGAGTGGATCATGCTTCGGTGCTGTATCAGAGCCAAACTGACACGCCGATGTGTTGCAGTGTAAATGTCTAAGCATTATGGTAGGGGGGAAAACCCTTAGACCGGTAGTATGAAAGTTTTTGGAGGTTATTAGTACATGTGAAGGAATTATCATATTGACTTTTTACATACAGGCATGTAACCTGTAAATGCGGGAAAACCCTGTGTCCACAAGCAGGTTTGCGAATATTAATTTTTTAATAATAAATATTAAACTATGAGTAAAAAACAGCAAGTTTTGCCGATAATTGGTGTTTCCAATTAGGTGTATTTTCAATCGCAATGTCAGCTTGGCAATATGAAGGGGAATGGAAGCACGAATGTCATAACCAACAAAGCCAAAAAATTAGGACATTACGCTTGATCAGACGGATGAGCAGAAATAAAAATGATTTAGAGATTTGGCAGAATTTTTTTTAGGACATTGAGTTAAAAGTAGGGCTCTGAAAAAAGTTTAAAAGGCTAGTTTATATGAAAAGTGGGAGCCAACAGGGAATAATATTGAGAATAAACAAGCAATAGAATGATAATAGTGTTTCAAGGAGATAGCTTGCATTACATTTTATCTTGCCAAGCATGAAGTTTGTGTCGTATAGCTCCGGGGGACAAAGCCTGAAATGTGTACATTGTGGAGTTGCGGCCTATCGTTTTTGTGGTAAATAAATAACTTGGGCAGTTGTGATCAATGGGACAAGATGGAGTGACTATTTTAAACGGCCGTATTTAAAGCTAATAATTTAAATAAAATGAAAAACTCTTACTTTGGTTGTTACATTGTAGACTATTTACAAGGATTTCAGCTCTGAAGTAGTAATACAATGCTAGAAGGCTGAGTATTCATGTAAGAATTAAGAAGTAGGAAATGCTCATATCAGACAGAATAGGTTACGCTCTGTCTGGCATTGGCAAAGAAGGAATTGCTTGCACTTTTGCAGCAAAGAACTTGCTTATTAAAAATAAACCAAAGCACTGCTATATCGAGAATGATATATATATATATATAGATATTATATATACTTATATATATATTATATAATATATATATATATATAATATATATGGTAACTGGACGAGATTCCTTAAATTTTGGACAGTGAACAAGATGACTGACCATACCAGAGATTTGCATATAATACTGCAGTTGTGTCAAGTTTATACATGCGGGTTCTCTGCGTGTTCTTATAGAAGCACAAGACGACCATCTTGCGGCAGCTGCCAAGGGCGATCACAACATGAAGAAAGAGACATTATGGCTGTAAGAACAGGAAAAAGCTGAGGAGCGATCGGATACACCCCTGTAAGAGGGAATCTGCCACTTCGGGGAGGGGCGGAAGGGAGAAAAAGACTGAAAAACATTGCAGACCATTCTGCCAGAGGGCAGAGCGGAAGATACTGCATCCCGAGTCAAAATCCGCAGTTGCCCCATCTTATCCTCATCACCAAGTGACAGACTGGAAGACACGGCAGAAGCGAAAAAGACACTAAGACAGCCAAGACATGTTCAAATGACTTTCAGAGTAATTCCATCTGTTCCCTCGTGGTCAAGGGTACTGCATATACAGTGACCCAATACAGAGACCCGCCCTCAGATTTTGCTTTGTCATATTTAATTTGCAACTTGAAATTTTTAAAAAAAAAAAAAAAAAAAAATTTTTTGGGGGGTCTGATGGCACGTTTTTGTTAAGCTGTTTAACATAACAACAAACTGCTCTCTTGAATAGGCAATCAGTTCAACCATATGAAAGAAGTTAAAAGTTTGCTTGATTTCTCTAATCAGCTAAAACTGGACTGATTAGCATCGAGTAGGACTTACTGGAAATAATAGGGAGGAGTTTAGGACTTGATGTACAAGGATGGAGCTTCTTGAAAGCTGATAAAACATAAAAGTTCCAAGATGCCTTCAAACATAGGGCAGTAGAGCGGCACAAAGTATCAAATATGAGATGTAAGCAATGATTACTGTCACTCCATCTTGGTAAAATAGAAAGATTTTCTTAGGGAGAATTTAAGTTTTAAAATTCCAACTTGTGAAATCACAAATGCTGTCATACCAGAGGAAAGCGGTTACATGTGTAAGGGTTTTTGGCATGGATCCAAGATTATGTGGAGATCTCAATCTTAAGAGCAGGCTCCGATCAATAGAAAAAAGCAGTAAAGACAACACTAACATACACAGAATACTTTATATCCAGAATTAAAATTGTTCTTTCAATAATGGCATGCCTAAGCCCGAAAATATTATTTTGACTAAAATAGTCGTAAAATTTGGGGCTTATGAACGCGAGGAGAATTTCCACCCCATGTGATGGACATCATCCAACGTTTAGTCAAACGTTTAGACACTGTTGCAAGGGAAATGCCACAGTGCCTCCGTGAGTAGCTGTTCTGTCGGTACCGAAATGTTTCATTCGAGGAAAGAACTGGTGGTATCCACCCTTAGAAACTGACATTCCCCATTCAAATTCCTGTCTGTGGAGGCCGAGAGAGTGACATAAAAAAGAGATGACTGCTCTTGGCCAGAGGTCGGGTGTGAGAGTGTGTGAAATTGTTGTGATGTGATGGTGCACCAAGGCAGAACAAACTCGCATTGACCAGCTTGTTTCAAAATTTCAAGTGGGCCACACAAGGTAGATTAGCCCCAGAAATAATGGCTAGATTAATTTGGCTAATGATCCTGGCTTCGGGATCTTTTGTGGCGGGAAAGAAAAGTGCCACACCTGCGCCAGAGGTTAAAACATGGGAAGGCAGAGCCAGAAGGCTTGCCCTTCCAACCCACACTTAACTTTTTATTTTCCTTCCCCCAGCAGCACAGGCCTGCCTCCATCGCCCCCCACGGACTTCATCACAACAGACACAACACGCCCACGTCCACACGACCCACGCCTATGAAATATATTGTGCTTGTTACACAACGGCCACGCATCAGGGGCTGACCCGCTGTTTCAAAGAGAAAACTGATTATTATCATAGGTTAAAAAGCCTGACTAATAAAAAAGGTCTGTTCAGAAATATTGAGATCGTGGAGATACCTTTGAAACAACACATAAATAGTGAGTTGAGTGAGTTGAATTCGCAACACTTTAGTGTACGCACCCACGTAGACGTGGTTATACAGGGGGAAGAGGACCACCAGAAATGCAGCTGGAAAAATAAATGATATGATGAAATTGAATGAGAGGGGGTCTAGTCCTCTCACTTTACTGGTGTTATTGGGGAAAATGGACAGTCCTCAGTCCAAAGATTTTTTTCCTCACAGTATCACTAAAATAAGGATCGATAGTGTGATGAAGTAAACGGTGTTCTAACAAAAAACACTTGTAAAGATCTCACTATCACAGGTATAGGTAGTTCTTTCTGATATCAAGGGACGGTTTACCCGCTTAATTCTGGAATGTCCGATGAGACAGCGGGGGGGGCTATACCTGGCTTTGGCGGTGTCCTGTCATTGACAGGCGGAACTATCCTAATATCCTAGTTCACACCAGGTGTGCCTATAAACCAGGCAGGGGCACACAGAAGAGTCTTAGGGGGACCGCGAGGAAAAATGAGCAAACTCAACGTTGGCTTAAAAGCCCGTGTTTGCTCCAACGATAAGATTCCTGCCATGAATTTAAGGCAAGATTGAGGAGCACTCTAGCAGGGAAAAGAGAATGATTAAATCCATCCTGATCCGGACCTCATTTGCCATACAGCATGGAATGAAGAGAGTATGATGTGGTTAGGTTTATCAGAAGATTTATTTTTTGTGATTGTTGGACTTATTATAATGTTGTTGTTCTTAGTAGTTTGACTCGAGTGTATGCATTGGCTATAGCATGATATAGACTTTGAAAAGTTATTGTTAGATTAACTTGATTTTTACATTTAGAAATTTATTAATAACACAAGCTAAACATTGAAAAGTGCGAGCACAAATAAGACGAGATGAAAAATTGGACCACCTCTAGAAGTCCACCTGACATGATAAGCATGAGACCTGTAGCAAGTCCGCAACCCAGGCAGACATTCAAGTGACATTAGGGGTAGTTATATTGGCCGAATCTGACTGTCCTGGTTAAGGTCTCATACGTTAAAGCCCATCCAGTTGGGGATAAAGAGGTATTTTTAGAAACCAAATATGTGAACATGTAATGATAAAGCATTAAATTTTTGCAATTCTAATATATATTATGTTTTTTATAGAGAATTATGTGAAAGAAAATTAGAAACTTGTAAGAATATATACTAAAACTATTAGGCCATGGCTCTGCTAAAACTGGTTAATATGCCTGGATGGTTTTTGAAAGCCTGCTCACCGTTAATATTTCCTGTAAATATGGGTTGTGAGGAAAATTGGCTAGATAAGGCAGATAGACCATACATTTACTATGAACATGGGGGACTAGCAACCATTTGTAAGATGAGGCACAAGGAAACGCTACAAGGCTTACAGTTAACCTGCACTGCCAAAATGAACAGATTATGTTTAAAGGGCAAAATGTGTTATAGTGGAAAATACTATTTGCACGATAACCCTCAGCATGAGGTGGCTGTAAAGTTTGATAAAGTTGATGATGCTGATGATAAAAGGTTTACTGTATATGTCTAGGAATGCGTAGAATTATTAAGGCAAGGAAGTAGCGAACACTCAGAATGGATTTTCCTTTTTGGTTCGAAGTGGTTAAAGGATGCGCGTGAGGTTTTGATGGAATCGAACTGATTGAATGTGCTGATCTTAAGGGAATGAGGGAAAAAATGCTGAGCCTAATGTTCAAGAGCAGGGGATTGGGCAGAGATCTTATGTGTTTATTATATAAACAAATGGGGGAACTGTTAGATTAGATTATGCTCTTTGAAAGATGTTTTTTGCCTCTCTATAATCACTACTCTCTTCAGATGTTTTCATTGATAGAGGATCTCATCTGCTGCCTTCTCCTACCTTTCAGTTTCTTTCCCCTTGGTTTTCTCCCGCCTCCATCTGTTGGTGCTCTCTCTCTTTTCTATTCCGATACTCTTGATCTCAATGTATAACCCAACATGTGCAAGTGATGCATAGGGTTCAATCGGTTGAAGCAATGGTGGGGGGACCTCTTGTGGGCCCAGGTTAGTTCTTATATTGTCCAGTTAGTTTCCTTGAAACATATGTCATTACTGTATAACGTGTTGTTTATGCTCATACTCACACACATATGTTAATCTGCTATCCTATTGGCTTTGAAAGGGCTGGACCACTCCTCATGTTTAATCTCTATATATTCCATGTGTAAGGACAAAAAGATTTGAATAGTGAAGGTTTATACTCCGATTATTGTGTCGGTTGCTGCCTTTCTTCACACGGCCCTGAAAAACACTTCTGGAGGGAACTGAGAAAAATTTGCCGTGAAATGAGATAGGACGGGCTCCAACCGTTACAATTGTTATTATTAATTTAACAAAGTATACTTTACTTGTTATGGTTAATATATCCTTGGTTTTAATATTACATTGCCAAAGATGTAGTAACAAATATTGTTTTTATATATATTTAAATATATAAAAGTAATATTAGGGGCTCATTAGTGTTGCTTTGCCTATTTCAACAATACAACTTTTAAACACAACTTAATTGTTATTTATTCTTATATGTTCTTAAATTATTATTTACAAAAATTATACTTGAATTTAAAGTTTCTGGAGTTTATATATAAAATAAAAGGACATATTTATTTGGGACAGTGTGTTTTATGTGAAATTTCTCTGGAGACTGTACATGTCTCACAGTTTTTAGGTCTGGATGTCCTGTACAGAGCACATTCAGGGATGTTTCTAGGAGATACGTAAGATAATTGGATGTTTCACTAAGGACCACTTCCATCTCCTTGGTCTTCAACAAAAACCACCCACAAATGTCATGAAAGTAAATTGTTGTGACACTCTTATGGAAAGATATTATGTAATATTTTGTGAAATGTATCATTTAAATATGTCTAGATTTTTCAATTGCCTGTGTCATAAAATCAAACATCTCTGGAAATGTTATTATGGGGTTTCAAAATCAAAAATATGGACTTATCGGGAAGCATCAACAAGATGAAATATAATTATATTTAAATAGTTCTTTGAAATATTATATATGTTTATTAATGAAAATCTTGGGTCAATTTATTTCTCCGCATTATTACAACTTCGTTTTTTGCATTACCTGTCATCACCAGTAATATGCTAATTAGAATCAGTTTTATAGATTACATTGTATATAATGTAAGAAAAAGCCAGTTTTGGTGGTCATTTTACCATCATGAATCATTCTGTTATAACATAGTTGAGAATCATCTTTTATACAAAGTATAGTAAAAAAAAAAAAAAAAAAAATCTTGAAAACCATAACACATGTATGGGTGATTTAAACAAGCAGTTGTTTTTGCCTATGCGATGGGGGGTTCATTCATGTCTATTTAATTTTCTTTAAAGAACATTGAAGTACCAATGTCCTTTACTGTGGAACATACAGTAGTCATAAACTGATGACTTCAAAACTATCTTTACAATTTCTTTTTTGGTAAATGATGGTAATGCGTCGAAACAAATGTAACGACCGAAGCACAAAACAATTTTTGCCTAAAACTTTTTTAAGGGTCTTAAGGGCGGTTAGATTTTCCTTTCGTCATGCTAGACGTCACTTCATTAACTTGGACATTGTTTTCTGAAAAGTAATTTAAAACACAAAAACATAAGCGAAGAATGCATTATAAAAGGGTACAGTTCAAGTAAACACTGTTCTATATGTGCATGGCCAAAAATTGAAGGTTCACTCACCTGCATTGATTTTATTATCATTGCATTATTATAACATGGATTATTAATAAATTTTATGGAGAATTTAAAGCTTGAAAAACAACAATTGGCATTGATATCTGCTATAAAGCGTGCAAGGAAGTAGTTCTCCATAATTCAGTTTTAGTATCTCCTTCAATAATTGTTTGGAAGTGGAATGACATACAGTTTGCTCTTAGACCTAATAAATTATCACATTTTCCATTGAGGTGATTGAGGATGGGACAGCAAATACATTATGAAACATTATATACTGGTAAATGTTGAGGATATAACTGTATTTAGCTGAAAACCAATCAGTTACAAAAATAATAAATAAAAAATTTCCCTCCACGCAGGCTCTTTAGCTAAATCACAGAATGTGTTTGTGGGTGGGATGCAGAACGATGCCCCATCCTCACTTCTTGAAAGACACTAGGGTCAGGTTCACCTCACTGCTAATCATGATCGTTCATTCGATTAAGTAGTATGGTGATTAATACAGGATATTTTACAGTCTGGATGTAAGTAAAAAGAAAAAGGTGTATGAACATTGCCCTCAGAACTTACCTCTTTTACTTTAACAAATGCTGTTTTCCGTGGTGTTTACATAGGGTGTAATGGTATGAGATTTTAACGGGTTGATAATCGTACTAAGAAAAATATCAGTTTACGGTTATCGTGGTATATATTAAACAATTAATTTGTATCAGTAACAATGACTCCTAAAGAACTAGAACAAGTGATTTGAGTGAACTAAATCTCCCTAGTCCATGAATGTAGTCCATAAAACGGCCCGCCACTCAGAGACATGCAGAAACCAAGAGATTATTTATATAGTGTCTGTCTTTGCCACAATAAAATTATTCACAGGGACACATATCATTATCTACCTTTGACTTATCCATCCATCAGATTGAGCGTGTTAGTGTCATCCTCATTATACTGTAAATTCCATGTTCACCGAGTGCACAGGATGCCCTCTGCATCACGAATCATTACGACCTTAACTTAAAAACTTGTTATAACGCGAACACACTTCATCTGCACGGAGGGGGATGGTGTCCGCAAATATGAGCAAAGAGATATTGGATGTTTTGCCTGCTTTTGCAGCCACTGCTTTGTCCACATATGTTGAAAGTAAGCAGCCAGCTATTAGCAGAACCAAAGGTTGTGGGGTTCATTTTCCAGGGAAGTCACAACATTACACATACTGGTAAAAAAATGTATAGCCTGAATGCACTGTAAGTCAGCTTTTCTGCTAAATGGATAAATTAAAATATTAATTATTATATGATCATTACAACCTCTAGTTTCCACACACACAAGTACATCTGATGTTGTAAGCGGCTAATTCTTGTAGAATTTGCAATTTTTTTTGGACAATGTATAATTTTAAAAAATATGTTGTATTGTGTTGCATTGTTTTTGTTTTATTGTATTTATTTTACGTGTTTGAAATAAAGTCTCAAAATAATCAAAAGCAAATTAAGCAAAAAAGTGCTGCTATTATTATTTTTTTT
>NW_024879238.1:1036456-1146426 GCF_018340385.1 Cyprinus carpio | reverse complement strand
AATCCGAACTAGCCACCATATTACTTTAGACAAAATCACCCAAAAACAGCATATATAAAAACTATATGACTAAGTTCCAACCCATATGACTAAGTCCCCAACCAACACACCCAACACAAAATATTAAGTCCAACCTACACATATAAAAGATAACCGCCTCAAAAAAAAAAAAAAAAAAAAAAAAAAAAAAAAACAGCTGTATAGAGAAACTCAACCCTAGGGCTGACCAGCTGTATAGAGAAACTGAACACTAGCCCTAGCACACCGAAACTCAACCCTATGGCTGGAACTGCGAAACTCAACCCTAGCCCTAGAACTGCGAAACTTAAGTAATTGATCAATGCTATATATCGGCACCCTGGTGGAGCTAGAGTAATGAAACCAAGTGCAATCGACTGGGCATCATCCAATTAGTATACACACCAAATTTCAGCTCTCTAGGTACAAGAGAACTGAACGATCAATACCATATCTCAGCACCTGGTGGCGCTAGAGCAACGAAACTAAGGGCAATCGACTAAGGGGGGCTCAAGGAGTATAATAAACTAAGTTTGAGCACTCTAGCACGTACTGGTCACGAGATATGGGGGGGTCGACCACTTCATAAGTGACCACTCTTCGCATTTATCTATATAACCCTAACCCTAACCTAACCATTATTCTAATTTTTATATTTAACCCTAACCCTTTTTTTCTAATCCTAACCCTAACCAAAACTCAACCTTAGCCCTAGCACTGCGAAACTCAAGTAAGGGTGCAGTACCATAACTCGGCGCCAAAGCATAAATGTGAAAGTCCTTCAAAGATTTCTTATCCTGTTGCGCCCTCTATAGGACCGGTGACTAGTCGATGTCAAGCTTAAAGCGTCATGGCAGAGCATTGAAGTTGACTAGTTGATTAGTCTGGGCAACATGACTACAGCAATGAGTTACATTGCTGTCTATGGAGGTTCAGAGAGCTCTCAAATTTTATCAAAAGTATCTTAATTTGTGTTCTGAAGATGAACGAAGGACTTACAGGTTTGGAACGACATGAGGGTGAGTAATTAATGACCTAACTTTCATTTTTGGGTTAACTAACCCTTTAGTATACTGACTTTGGGTTTATTCATCCCAACTTTAGCAAATTCTGTGATTTTCCGTGTTACAGTAAATTCCATTATGATTGGATTCCACGATTACATACCCATTTTCTGCATCTTATAGACACTGAGAAGGACACATCTCCCAATGATAAGATATGGACAAATTATTCACCAATATTTGATATTCAGCCATTTATATTGGTCTGCCTCAGTCGTCTTAACAATGCTCGTCAATGTTAAATTGAGACAGCAGAACAAATCAATGAGGGCAGGGCTTTACTGTTCACAGAAACTGAATGTGAAATCCAGTGCAGTGCTTCTGTGTTTAACAGAGAGTCTTGTCAATTGTCTTATGGCAGAAATGACCAAACTCATATTCAGTAATGCAAACTACTCAATTTTTCATTGTCACATTTTGCCATTTTGAATTGAAAATGTAAGCTATAATTGACTTGATTTTTGTAATTCTTAACTTGATGAGTGGTTTTCAGCATATTAAGCTTATTATAAAGAGTTCTAGTTTGGTTTGGTTTATTATGGCCTTGGTTTTCTCTGATTTATTGAACTTTATTTTAACCTAAACTTACCTAACCTGATCATAACCCAGCCGTTACTGATCACATGTGTCACTTAACAAGAGAATGATGGGCTGTGGACTCAGTGCTGATGAACACACTCACACACACACACTCAGTGTTTCTGGAGAAAAATCCAGCTCAGCTCATGCGTCTCGCTCTCTTTTGGTCTCTCTCTCTGTGGAAGTAGGCCATGTAAAGATAGCTGCTTCAAGCAGCCTAAATTCTGAGCCCTAAAATATCAGCGAGAAACAGTGGTGGATGAAGTATCATCTGTCTCTATACGTTTGTGTGATGCTTCATCGTTTCTGCTTTAGCTAATCACAGATCTGACGGTTGCCGTGGTGACCAAGACAGTTTTTTCCAGCCTCTTGTGTTGCACGTCACAGGAAGTGCAATGGATCCTCTGACATCATAGTGTGTGTGTATGTGAGAGTGATTGAGTGAGTTTGTGTGTTTTGGTTCAGTGCTGTAAAAACTCCAAGTAACATTCATGTACAGTTGATACTGATATGCAAAATCATTGCATTTATCATATGCATTTATTTTTAGCCACATTAACACCAGAGCCCATGTAAACTGCATTCACACATCTGCTGGAGTGCTTTGTGTCGATGAGAAGTTTGTTTTTCCCTTCTGAAGACACTGAAGAGAGAGAGAGAGAGAGAGAGAGAGACAGACAGGTCACTGTATCTCTCTGTGCTTATGGAGACTCGATCCATCTGCTGTAAAACAGAGACAGACAGACAGACGGAGGGCGAGAGCAGAGAAACAGAAAGAGAAACCAGCAGCAGCAGCCTGAGAGAGAGAGCAGCTGTGAAATGGGAGAGATAGAGAGCAAGAGCGGCATTGCTCTGAGAGACAGGCTGTTGTAACGAGGCGGAGGGAGCGCTGAAGTGCGGAGGGGAGCAGAAAGCTGTGCTTAGAGAGAGAGACGCTGTTGTTCAGAGCACAGATCCCCCTGCTGGCACAAGCAGTGGTGTGGCCCACTGCACTCAGAGCTGTTATTGTGCAGCGCTGCAGAACACAGTGACAGACACACGGAGCTTCATGCTTTCTCAGCCTCATTCAGGAAACACAGCGTCTCCAGCAACTGGCCTCCATCCTTTATTCTCCTTAAGGAAGAGCGCCCCCTCCCTTCGCACCAGCAGAGCGCTCCGGAAAGAGAGAGAGAGAGAGAGTTTTATTCCTCCCTGGTTCGGCTCCATTCTTCTCTCGGGAGCGAGCGGCTTGCCCATGTCTGTCAACTCAGAAAAATCTTCTTCCCCGGAAAGGTAACATCATCTTCATCATCATCATCATCACACTCTCGTTCTTTCTGTCTGTCCCGCTGTCCTCCATTTCATCTCTTCTGTCTTTCTTTCTTTCTCTCTGTCTGTCTGTCTGTGTAAAGGTTGTGTCTGTTGTGTGTGTGGGCCTGATATGAAGTCAAACACAGAGAAGCGCTGTAATGCGTTTCATACTCAACACACACACATACACAACGGTCTCGGTTTGGCGTGCAGCTCAACATGAGACACAGTGCTGTGCGTCAGATGCTGAAGCTTCACTGTGTGATACACCAGCCCGACTCTATTGATCTGATGTTCTTCATGCTGTTTTCTTTTGTGCAGCATCAATACTACATGTATTGCGGCATGTGTCATCACACCACTGTTATTTGGGGCATCAGAAGCACATCACAGCAACACAGAAAGGGTTCATGATGATTCTGCAGCAAAGAAATTCCTTCCTCAACCATTGCTTTATAAAGACGTTTTAATGCAGTTCACAGAGCCAAATGAACATGCATCTTGGATGATGTGGAAGCGAATTAACACCCACATTTAGCGTCACATGACTGAATGAGTGTGAACATGAATATCGAACTCCAGATGAGCTGCTGAATGTGCGACTGTGCCGTTTGTATGGCCAACGTGCCCTGGATGTCTTCAGGAGCTGTATGTTCAAGAGCATGATGTGATGTATGATCTAAAACTTCCTGATGAACAGATGACTCCTAAAGGACAGATACAGACAGATGTACAGTAGGCTAAAGTGTCAGGAGAGAGCTTTTGTTGACCTGCAGAGTGACAGAGATTCACTGGAGGATGTTTGTCTTGCCTAAAATTAGCTTGGACACATTTTTTTTCCCAGCATTTAGTTGATCCTGATAAGTGCTCGTTGTCACAGTTGTAAACACGATGGTTTTCTTTTTTCATGATGGGGTTTGGCGTCACGGCATCTTTGTTTCCAGGCAGAACGTTAAAGAATGCGACACACACGTCTCCCGGAAATCCTGTATAATTCAACCAACGACTTCGACACTCCTGAAGTGGTTCCACTTTTGTGTGCTGTATGCATCAGACGTTTACCAACGGTCTGTGGGTGTGACGTCTGAGGCTGAGACTACATAGTGACAGTGCTGCGTGTCTTGGCGTGCTGATTTCCATCTTAACGGGCCAAATTTGTTGACAAGTGTAGACTTGATCATGTTCGATCTGCCTCAGACAGTTAGCAGGCTAATCAGATGATGTGGGTCATAAACAACAACAAAAACAGGGCATCCTAAAGAAGGCTTTATCCCCCGATGGACATCAAAACTAGACGTAAGGGGGGTCAGATACAAAGCATAATGTGGAGATTTACTTGTAAATATTAAGATGCATTTCTATAGCCTTGACTGATTTTTAAAAAATACAAATAATTTGTCAGCTCCTGAAATAAGTCATTCTGACATTACCTGAGCAGTTGAAGAATACGCTATAGCACACATTCAAAGACCTGCATTTATTGCTTGGATGGAGCAAGAACACCTAAAATGCATGTTTAGATTCAGTCGATCAGTGATAAAGTTTACCCTCTTCAACTTTATGCTGTTGAACTGAATTTACGGAGCAAACTGTTGAAATACAAGTGCGTGGTTCTGTCCGTTAGATACGTGTGATTTGTATTTATTTGTATAGTTGTATTTTATATTTAATCTGTATCTATCTGGATTTTTAGGCTTTACTGTTAGTGTTATCTGTATGCACCATGGGTCTGAGAGTAACGCAATTTCAATTCTCTGTATGTATGTACATGTGGAAGAATTGACAATAAAGCAGACTTGACTTGACTTGATGTAGCAAGTTCATTGGGTGTAATGGGAAGTGTTCCCAGTTCCGGTTGACCTAATTAATGCAGCCTAACAATCCTTTAACAAATTTGAGTATTAGAAATGTGTTAGTGTGTTATGTGTAAACCAGGTTAAAGAGATTGGTTTTTAATCTAGACTTAAACTGACAGAGTGTGTCTGCATCCCGAACAATGTTAGGTAGGTTATTCCATAGTTTTGGTGCTAAATAGGAAAAGGATTAGCCGCCTGCAGTTGATTTTGATATTCTAGGTATTATCAAATTGCTATAGTTTTGTGAACAATAGTTTTTGTTAGGTTGTTATATTTTTTTGGTGCGGGAAGTCGTGGCCTAAGGAAATTGCTATAGTTTTGTGAACAAAGGGGTCAATCAAAGGGTTGCAAGTTCAAGTCTCGGGCCGGCAGTGTTTGTAGGTATTTCCATTAGTTGACTGAGGTGCCCTTGAGCAAGGCACCGAACCCTCAACTGCTCCCTGTGTGTTCACGGTGTGTGTGTGTTCACTGCTGTGTGTGTGTGCATTTTGTTTGGGTTAGAGGATGAGTTTGGATTATGGGTATGGGTAATTGTATTTGTGTGTATTTCACTTTCAATTTGAGTTAGATCTAGTTCTGGTGTTGTGGTACATTCAGGGCTTTAAAAGTAATAAGCACAATTTTGAAAGATATACAATGTTTAATAGGGAGATTTTTGGTCCAGTAATTAAAACCTCTGTTTTGTGTTTTTTTTTTTTTTTTTTTTTTTTTTTTTAGGAAATTACTAGTCATCCATTTTTTATTTATTTATTTTTTGTTGTTGTCAACTTTGCATTCTGTTAGTTTTGTGAGTTTGTATCTTTCATCGGGCCGTGAAGAAATATAGAGCTGAGTATCATCAGCATAACAGTGAAAGCTAACACTGTGTTTCCTGATGATGTCTCCCAAGGGTAACATGTGAAGCATGAAAATCAATGGTCCTAGTAATGAGCCTTGTGGTACTCCATACTGCACTTAATCGATATGTCACCTCATCATTCACTCCTATGGATTGATGACGGTCAGATAAGTAAGATTTGAACCATGCTAATGCAATTCCTCCAACACCAATATAATTTTGTAGTATACTCAAAATAATTTTGTGGTCGATAGTGTTAAAATGTCAGGAAATGACCATCTAAACAACATAATAAAGTTTCTAATGAGTGGGATCTCTGGTTCAGTTTCTAGTAAGTGTCTCAATCAAAATCATTCAAGTATCTTACAAAGAATTAGGGCTGTCAAAATGACTGAAAAACTAAATTTGAATTTCCTACTTAAATATTATCAAAATTCGAATTGTATTCGAAGAGGGGTCATTGAGCAAAATATTAGGAACTATTCTTCAAAGCGTAATAAAGTAACATGACTATCTTTGAAAAAAAGTGCATAATGTTTATAAACCATATATAATTAATAAAGTTGCTTAAACAATTAGACAAAAAATAAAATAAAATAAAAACAGCACCATGCATGTATGTTTAGTTTAATACAAAGGACTGAAAACCAATCACAAAAGTAGGCTATTTTCTTCTTTTAAAAACATGAGATACAGTGGGATGGGGAAAAACCGCCATAAAGTCTTGAGACATGCATTTTATTTTATAAGCTAAGCTTAAATTTTTTTTGGATTTCTTTATATGCATGTCTCTTTTGCGAGATGCGAGTTCAACGCTGATAGATGTCCCTCTAGAAAGCCATAATGTATTTGGGTTTTATTTTAACGGCTTGGTTTCAGTTTTGACATAAACAACATCTTCTCCTCACTGATGCTCTTGTTTTTCGCAATATATTGACATGCAATTTTGTAGCAGCGCCGCATCTAGTGGGTTCAACTGGATAGACTAACAAAAGCATAAAATGCAATGACATTACATCGTCGTCACCTTTCATGAGGCACTGATAAGGCTGCCTGATGGTGACGCAGACCTAAGATTCGAATGCAACGTTTCGAATGTGATTTTTTTTTTTTTTCGCAGAGAAATTCTACATTTTTTTATTTTTATTTATTTTTTGACAGCCCTACAAAGAGTAAATGTCATTAAGCTCACAAACGTATGACTAGGTCTTCCTCAGATTAGGACTGCTACTGTCTATTGAAGCTAGCAGTGTTTTCAGCTTCTGCTGCCTCACATAAACATAATCTCTAGAACTGCTCTCAATCACTTCATGAGTATTTTACTTATTTTGAGAAAACTATCATCATATCATATACAAAGAGACACCAATGTTTCAAAGAGACACCAATGTTTCAGGAGTTTAGTACACAGAATAGGACGTATGCTTATTAGATAACCCTATTTGAGTTGATGTATATGCTTTTATTTATTATTATTTTTCAATTAACTTTTTTTTTCCCAAACCATTGTTAGATGCAATGTTTCCTGTAGTTATGCAAAGATTTGGTTTCAAAAACAGTATCAGTAAACAATTTCTTATGATTTTAAATCAGCATTGAGCTTCAGATTGATCTCGAAGTAAAAGGCAGTACTAAAGTCTGATTTTGTGGTGGATGTGTTCAAATTTGATCATCTTAATTCAAGTGATGAAGGATTTTCAAAGTCTGACAGTGTTGAGCACTACTGTAAGGTTAACCCTGCATGGTGTAAATGTTTGAAAATAATTAACAGTTGAAAATAAACATTCATTAGAAATGTAGAAAAGTAATCAAAAAGTAATCAAAAATAATCAGTTACATTACTTTAATAAAGTAATTGAAAAAATTACACTACTATTACATTTTAAATAGGGTAACTTGTAATCTGTAACCTATTACATTTCCAGAGTAACCTTCGCAACACTGTGTAACGCCACGCCAGCAGAGGGAGCTCTCACCTGAGTATTGACTGTTCACCGCTCCCTCTGCTTCTATGGTCATTTCCTGTTTGGGACAATTTAACATGAGTCAGCACGTTACTTCAGTGTGAAGTATTGCCAGTTTACCTGCCTTACTGAGTGGCTTCCTCGTTCACGTCTCTTGGATTGCCCCATTGGATTGACTGCCTGATTGGACTGATGTTTGTATTTGACCTGTTTGCCTGCCTATTTGTCTCTGCCTTTTGGATTACCCCTGTGCATGCTGAAAGATAGGACTGCCATTACGCTGCTGACTCATTGCCTGGTTTTATGACTCTGCTTGTAAGATCTTCCCTTAATAAACTCCTGCAAATGGTTATCTCCTGCAAATGTTAGCTTGATTAATGTGGATAGGTCACCAATTTAATTGATAAATTAATGGCTAGTTAAAGATGTAAAGGAAACTGAACTACTATAGTATGGATACGTACAGTATTTAATTAATACTATAGTATTAATTAAAAATAAACCGACTCTAGCAATCAATCTCTTGCTCTCCTTATGTTTCTATATGCATGTTAACACAATTCAGAAGCAAATGAAGACTGAAGCCAGGATGTGGTTTGTTTCCAAAACTTTTTACTTCAATTTCAGTTTAATAAGAAATAATTGAAGTTACATAAATCACTGTTTAAACAACTCACTTGTATTACACTGCTCACTTACATTACACTGCTCACTTAAATTACTCGCTTATATTTCATTGTGTAAGCTGCCCCAACTTCAAACTGTCATTCAAACTGCAGGTGGATGCAAGTCACGTCGGTGTGGGAGCTGTCCTTATTCAAGAAGATGCTCAAAGCATTGAACACCCGGTGTCTTATTTCTCCCGCAAGTTCTCCAAGGGTCAGTTATCCTACAGCACAATCGAAAAGGAAGCTTTGGCTTTATTGTGGGCCTTACAACATTTTGAGGTTTATGTGGGGAGTAGTGCTCTACCTGTTATTGTGTATACAGACAATAATCCTCAAACTTTTTTGTCCAACATGTCTTCCTCTAACCAGCGTTTACTGCGCTGGGCTCTCAAGCTTCAAGATTTTAATCTCCAGGTCCAGCACATCAAAGGCACCGACAACATTGTAGCCGATGCTCTGTCCAGATCTGTTGGGATGGCAACTTAGGTGATGTGTATGTTGGGGATGGTGGTACAGAAACCTTATCGAACCCTGGTCTGTAATCTTAGTGGTGGGGGTGTTACGTCCCAGGGTCTTTTTATATAATCTGTTGTGAGAAAAATGTTTGTGTGCCCTGTATTGTGCTCGGTTTCTCTCTCTCACTCAGGTTAATTACCATCAGCTGCAAGTCGTTGGGAGCAGGCCTGAGTTTGAGCAGAGGTGTATTAATGCAGCACTCAGAGAAGCCTGTGGAGAGGAACACTTCTCCCCCTAGCCCCAAACTCCGAGATTGTGTGTTGTGTATTTTGGTGAGAACTGTCTATCCTTGAGTTGGGAGTGGACCTGTACTCCTTTGTTTGGTGCTAAGTGATCAGGTTTGCTTTCTAGTGTTGATTTCTCTACCTGTGGGTAACTAAATGTATTGTATGTAATCTTATTAGCTCTGTTCATTTTGGATTACCTGGGAAATGTAGGGAGAGGGTGCCTTTTTATTTTATACATTCTTTTTCTCCTGTTTTGGCTAGAGAGGGAGCTCAGGGAAGGTTTTGTTGTTGAGTATCACCTTTGCTTTTGTACAGGGCAGATAGCTCCCTTAAACCTTAGTTAGCCTCTGGTTTTCTTTGTTATTTTAGGCCCTGCTCTCTCCTGAAGACTTATTCCCATCCTTTAACCATTTCAATTTATAACAGAAATAAATACTTTTGCTTGTACTTGAAGCTGTATTTGCGTTCACTCTGAAGCCTGAGGCTGAAGTGTATCCTCCACGTAACTCTCTACGTCTTTGTTACCCCTCTTTTTTTATCTTTTCTTTGTTACTTCCCCTCCTGACCCCTAGACTGAGAGGAGAACGTAACACTTACTTATATTACATTGCTCCCAACTGTCCATATGCATCTTTGCGGTTTCGTGTTTTTTCACCTTCTCCGAGAGATGATGCATGCATGATGATGCGTGACTGACATCGCATGGACACCTGTAGTTGTCCATGCGATGTCAGTCACGTTCTCGGGATGCAGAGGTAAGTTAGCAGAATAAAGGGTCAGCTACATCGGAGCCCACTAGCCTTTTTCTCCACTCATATAAAGTCCTCGAAAATCCCAGTTTATACAACTTTGTAGATACTTTTTTGTTTAAATTTGGTCTTGGTGGTCCAAATTCTTGCCAATTTATCCTTATCGCTACAATGACTGAATGTTATTTCTTTCAATGACACGATAGAATTTGCCTGCGCTGAGGTAACATTTGTCATGATATCGATCAAGTTCAGCTGACAACGGAATTTGAGTCGGCAATGGCACAGCTGTCCCCATCTGTTTTTTTTTTTTTTGCATTTGATAAAGAAAGTAGTTTTTCATTTTCTTGTTGTTAAAATTCAAAATAGTTAAATATTATTGGCTGTTCCCACCAATCCTTGCACAAGTTAAGTTTACGCATGACGAAGAAAGCATGTTAGTGCTAGCCCTCCTGGAACTCATTAAGATTGCATTGCAGTGCCTGCAGTTAGAAAAAAATTCTTTATGGAAGTCTATGAGAGCACTCAGGGCGGTTCTCAGTTTGACAGAAATGGCTCAAAAAGGGGCGGTACTACACAAAACGCGACTCGATGCTGATTGGACTATTTAGAAGCAGCTCAATCTAGAACAGTGAAAGCTAACGTAACACTGTGGTTGAATGTAAAAAAAATAAATAAATAAAAAATCCCTCCCTTTTGCCCTAATGGAGAAACAGCCACTGTAAGTGTATGTTAGAAATAAAATAAAAGTGTTAGATTTACAGAAGCAAGATATACATCTAATTAATATAATAGAGTAATATGGCATAACATAATCTACATGTGCTGGAAACATCAGATCTAGGCAGGTTGAGTGTTTTCTCTTCTATGGTGACAGAAAGACATATAATGAGCAGCAAACACAGCAGTTCTTGTGTTCTCGTCACAGATATGACAGTTTCTCCTGGTTTGACAAAGTTTTAAATGTCTGATGGATCTCCTGTATTTTATCATAGAACACTGTCTGTATGTCCATGTATTTGGATGTTTTTTTTTGGGTTTGTATTTTTTTTTCCATCTGATTAAGATCACAGTGTGAACACAGTCTCTGTTTTTCTGTGGTCGTCTCTATCATCAGCTTGTGTCCGCTGAGTCTGTATCTGGTCAGCGTGCTTCTTAGTTTCTTATCTGACACTGTGTACAGATACTCTGCCATACTGTACTCTCTCTTTAAAGCCAAATAGCTTTTGCATTTGACTCTGGTGTTGTGTTTGGGTTTGCCAGAGAGTTAAGTAGTTATGTTTGATTTGTGCAGTAATCTGATTGATTCTGATGTTGTGATTCAGAGCATCAGTAGATGTTAGTGGAGCATCAGGACTGAAGCTCTGGATCAGCTGAGGGAGGGGCTTGCTTTCTATGCTCATTTCTTGGTGTTGCAGGGGTTTATAATGATATGATTGGGGGTCACTGAGTTTCAGATGTTTCCAGATTTTAATTGCCCTTTTTTGTATCTTTAAGATTAGAGGATATTTGTCTAATTCTGCCCTGCATTTTGTTATTTGTTGTGTGCCAGTGCACATGTAATATATTTTTACAAAATTCTGCATGCAGGGTCTCAATTGGATGTTTTCCCCATTTGGTGAAATCTTGATTTGGATTTGTCAGTGGACCCCACACCTCACTGCCATAGAGGGCAATGGGGTCAATTACTGATTCTAATATTTTCAGCCAAATTCTAATATGGATTTCTAAGGACATTGCCGTTTTATGTGATGTGTGTGTGTGTGTGTGTGTGTGTGTGTGTGTGTGTGTGTGTGTTATCTGGTTGGTGCCTAATGTAAATGTGTGTTCCGTTCCCTGGGGCCTGGATCTTTTGTGAAAGATCATAATTTTTTTTTTTTTTTTTTTTTTAGGTTGACTGTCAGGGCCCAAGACAGGTCTCTCCCTCATAGCTGCATTAATTTGTATATTAAAAGCTGAAGCCTCTGTTACTAGCATTAAAATAAAATGACAATTTGTAACAACTCTGTAACAAGTTCCATAGATTATGATTAATTTATGTTTGCTGTTTTAGGGTGGTAATATTATATATTAGGCTATATGTTATTGGCCACAGGGGACCCAAACATTTATTTTGCCTATGTCACAGTGAGAGGTAAATCCGACCCTCACACTATTACTGAGTGCATTCTAACTCTGACTGAATATATCGTGTACATAACTAGGGTTGGGTACCTATGTAACTGGTATGAACCGAAACGAAGCAGAACGCAGATTTTGGTGCCTCTTGAATGCCTAAGTGCTCAATTGAAATATTTGTCCTGGTTCTCCGAAATGTACACAAGAAGCATGGGCGTCACTAGGCTTTTTAAGTGGGCTATAGCTCCATAAACTGCACACAAATTCGCGATCGCGTCAGAGTCAGTCCCCTTAAATTTCATATGAAAACGGCAGCAGACTCAAACCGAAACAGAGGACACAAGGTGTGTTTATCGATAGATTGTTAGACTATCTGTATCTGAGCAGTTCTTTGTCATAAATACAGTTTACCAAACGGTTTCCCATCTATTGTAAAGTTTTCGGTCCGTTCACCGCTCATCATACCACAGCTGTTTCCTCCAGCGAAAATCTAGCCCTTAACACGTATGAACGCATACTTTATACTTATTTAAATATACTTTATACATACACTACTTTGCAAAAGTCTTAGGCACGTTAATATTTTCACTCCAAAGAATAGTGTTCGTCCAGTTATTTATATCTTTTGCTGTAATGTGTCTGTTTGCTGTAGAGACATTTAGTTTGTCTCAGTTTCATCTGTTTCTTCATGTAATCACAGACAGATTTGATGATGGTGAGATCAGATCTCCATGTGGAGCACCGGCTGTTGTCAGACTGCTTGTGCGTTCAAAAGTCTCACTAGATTATTATTAAAATTAATGGCAAAATTATAGATTATTATTTTCATTTCCTATGACACACTAGAATGTGCCTAGGCCTTTTCATGTACTTTATAAAAGCTACTTTTTTGATTTTCAGAGTGCACTTATTCCATTCAAAAGTGTTAAAACTGCTGGTATATAGAATATATCAAAAAGTTGATTCATTCACTACTTACATTCAAACAGTGAAACTTGTATATTATATTATTCATTACACACAGACTGATATATTTCAAATTTTATTTTTAATTTTGATTATAACTGACAACTAAGGAAAATCCCAAATTCAGTATCTCAGAAAATTAGAGTATTGTGAAAAGGTTCAATATTGAAGACACCTGGTGCCACACTCTAATCAGCTAATTAACTCAAAACACCTGCAAAGGCCTTAAATGGTCTCTCAGTCTAGTTCTGTAGGCTACACAATCGTGGGGAAGACTGCTGACTTGACAGTTGTCCAAAAGACGACCATTGACACCTTGCAGAAGGAGGGCAAGACACAAAAGGTCATTGTAAAAGAGGCTGGCTGTTCACAGAGCTCTGTGTCCAAGCACATTAATAGAGAGGCGAAGGGAAGGAAAAGATGTGGTAGAAAAAAGTGTACAAGCAATAGGGATAACCACATCCTGGAGAGGATTGTGAAACAAACCCATTCAAAAATGTGGGGGAGACTCACAAAGAGTGGACTGCAGCTGGAGTCAGTGCTTCAAGAACCACTACGCACAGATGTATGCAAGACATGGGTTTCAGCTGTCGCATTCCTTGTGTCAAGCCATTCTTGAACAACAGATAGCGTCAGAAGCACCTCGCCTGGGCTAAAGACAAAAAGGACTGGACTGCTGCCGAGTGGTCCAAAGTTATGTTCTCTGATGAAAGTAAATTTTGCATTTCCTTTGGATATCAGGCTCCCAGAGTCTGGAGGAAGAGAGGAGAGGCACACAATCCACATTGCTTGAGGTCCAGTGTAAAGTTTCCACAGTCAGTGATGGTTTGGGGTGCCATGTCATCTGCTGGTGTTGATACACTGGTTTTCTGAGGTCCAAGGTCAACACAGCCATACTGTTTTAGAGCACTTCATGCTTCCTGCTGCTGGGCATTTTATGGAGATTCAGATTTCATTTTCCAACAGGACTTGGCACCTGCACACAGTGCCAAAGCTACCAGGACCATGGTATCCCTTTTCTTAATTGGCCAGCAAACTCGCCTGACCTTAACCCCATAGAAAAATCTTGGGGTATTGTGAAGAGGAAGTGCAATATGCCAGACCCAAGAATGCAAGAATGAGGCCACTATCAAGCAACCTGGGCTCTCATAACACCTGAGCAGTGCCACAGACCGAGTGCTGCCACGCCGCATTGCTGCAGTAATTCAGGCAAAATGAGCCCCAACTTCAATTGAGTGCTGTATGTTCTTATTTTTTTGTTTTTGTAGATTTCTAAAAATCCTTTTTTTTGTATTGGTCTTAAGTAATATTCTAATTTTCTGAGATACTGAATTTGGGATTTTCCTTAGTTGTCAGTTATAATCATCAAGATTAAAAGAAATAAACATTTGAAATATATCAGTCTGTGTGTACTGAATGAATATAATATACAAGTTTCACTTTTTGAATGGAAGTAGTGAAATAAATCAACTTTTTGATGATATTCTAATTATATTACCAGCACCTGTAAGTCAGGTCCACTCCATGGACAGCGCAATTATTAAAGAATATTCAATTCAATTCAAGTTTATTTGTATAGCACTTTTTACGATACAAATCATTGCAAAGCAACTTTATAGAAAATTAAGTTTCTACAATATTTAGTAGTAGCTTATCAGTGGTGACTGTCAGTTTATGTGCATATGGCAGAAATGTTCGGAAAAATCAATAAAAGACCTAAACAAACAGACAATTAACACTATTAACAGCAATTATGCAATCAAAGTTACAGCAAAATGTGGTAGTTCTGTATGTTGTCTCTGGGTTAGCATCATCTGAGGTCCTCTGAGGGGTTGGCATCATCTCTTCTCAGGTGTTCTGGATCCAAACTGGAGCTTGTGTAAATCCTATGTAAATCCCGTGGCAAAACAGATAAACAAATAGAGATATAATTAGCATAGCTGCTGTTCCAGCCAAATAAAATTAATTGGTTTAACCCAAGCTAAAGAATAATAATGCGCATTTGATCAGATATAACTGCAGTCCAAAATTATGAGATGCATTATTTGAATGATTGGCCAACGAGGTGTGTTTTTAATCTAAATTTAAACAGAGAAAGTGTGTCTGAACCCCAAACATTATCAGGAGACTACTCCAGAGTTTGGGAGCCAAATGTGAAAAAGCTCTACCTCCTTTAGTGGACTTTGCTATCCTAGGTACTATCAAGAGTCCAGCGTTTTGTGACCTTAGGGAGCCTGGTGGATTGTAGCGTGGTAGAAGACTAGTTAGGTATGCAGGAGCTAAACCATTAAGGGCCTTGTAAGTAAGTAATAATATTTTGTAACTGTTACAGAACTTAATATGTAGCCAGTGCAGAGACTGAAAAATTGGGGTAATATGATCATATTTTCTTGATCTGGTAAGGACTATAGCCGCTGCATTTTGGACTACCTGTAGCTTGTTTATTGAGGATGCAGGACAGCCAGCTAGCAGTGCATTACAATAGTCCAGTCTAGAGGTCATGAATGCATGAACTAGCTTTTCTGCATCAGAAACAGGTAACATGTTTCGTAGCTTGGCAATGTTTCTAAGATGGAAGAATGCTCTTTTTGTAACATGGGAAATATGATTTTCAAAAGAAAAGTTACTGTCTAATATAACACCCAGATTTTTGACAGTAGAGAAAGTAACAGTACATCCGTCTAATTGCAAATTGTAATCTACAAGATTCTAGTGTAACGTTTTTTGGTCCAATAAATAATATCTCTGTCTTATCTGAATTTAATAGGAGAAAATTATTGGTCATCCAATCTTTTACATTTTTAACACACTCTGTTAGCTTAGATAATTTAGAAGTTTCATCTGGTGTCGTTGAGATATATAGTTGAGTATTATCAGCATAACAGTGGAAACTAATGCCCTTTTTTCTAATGATATTACCAAGGGGCAACATGTATATTGAAAATAGCAGAGGACCTAGGATAGATCCTTGTGGCACTCCATATTTTACTCGTGATAAATGAGATGACTCCCCATTGAAATAAACAAAATGGTAGTGATCGGACAGGTTGGATCTAAACCATCTTAAAG
The DNA here is from genome assembly GCF_018340385.1 of Cyprinus carpio. NCBI lineage: Eukaryota > Metazoa > Chordata > Actinopteri > Cypriniformes > Cyprinidae > Cyprinus > Cyprinus carpio. Next base: position 1,130,504 of record NW_024879238.1, on the reverse strand, counting down.
CCTGCCCTTGGATACCTGTATAGTTTTGTAATCTATCTAGGAGTATGTCATGATCTATGGTGTCGAATGCAGCACTAAGATCAAGTAAAACTAGCAATGAGATGCAGCCTTGGTCTGACGCAAGAAGCAAGTCATTTGTAATTTTAACAAGTGCAGTTTCTGTGCTATGATGGGGCCTGAAACCCGACTGAAATTCTTCATAGAGATCTTTTTTGCAGGAAGGAGCACAATTGAGCAGCCACGACATTTTCTAAAATTTTTGACATAAATAGAAAATTTGAAATGGGTCTGTAATTTGCCAGTTCACTAGGATCTAGTTGTGGTTTCTTAATAAGAGGTTTTAGTTTTTGTGTTGAATTTCCAGAGATGCCCATCTTTCTGGAGGGTGGATATAAAGAATCTGGTGATTAACGGTGTCAAAAGAAGCAGACAGGTCCAGCAAAATGAGCACTGAGGATTTTGAAGCTGCTCTTGCCAGTAACGCAGGGCTTCAGTAACCGAGAGCAGGGCAGTCTCAGTTGAGTGGCCACTTTTGAAGCCAGATTTGGTTGCTGTCCAGGAGGTAGTTCTGTACAAGAAACATAGAGAGCTGGTTGAACACAGCTCGTTCAAGTGTCTTTGCAATGAATGGAAGAAGGGATACCGGTCTTTAGTTTTCTAGAAGTGCTGGATTTAGAGATGGTTTCTTCAGCAGTGGGCTTACGAGAGCCTGCTTAAATGCTGAGGGAAATGTTCCAGAGTGAAGAGAGGAGTTAATAATGTGAGTAAGTAAAGGTATAACTGAAGAAGAAATCGCTTGAAAGAGGTGAGTGGGGATCGGATCAAGTGGGCAAGTAGTAGGATGACTATAATAATAATAATAGTAATAGTAAATGTTGAAATTACCACACACTAACAAGGAACAATAATTACATAGCTTTCATTAATAATCTTAATGTTACAAATGGACTCTTTATTTTAAATTGTTACCATTTCATTTCGACAGTAATGCTTAACAATCTTTAAATATATACACAAACGCCATAGCATTACAATTATACCATCACAATGTATACTCTCACAATTTAACTGCTTCTATTCTTGAACACTTAATGATTATCTAATCAAAATAAAAGGAGCACTGAGTCTAGGAGAACTCACCGTATTATCACACACACTCCGGACGCATCACGTTCAACCTGAGCAGCGGTCTAAAACTGTTTATTTAATCACCAAACGGACACAAATTTACAAAATGAGGCATAGATAAGTTTGAAGTTCAGTTTATTTCGTTTAATTAGTTTAATTTCTTACTGCTAAATTCTAAAAAACAGAGGTGTTAATTATAGGACCTAAAAGCTCTGCATGTAATAACCTAGAACGCTGTCTAAGACTTGATGGCTGCTCTGTCAATTCTTCGTCATCAGTTAGGAACCTTGGTGTGCTATTTGATAGCAACCTTTCCTTAGAAAGCCATGTTTCTAGCATTTGTGAAACTGCATTTTTCCATCTCAAAAATATATCTAAATTACAGCCTATGCTCTCAATGTCAACTGCAGAAATGTTAATCCATGCGTTTATGACCTCAAGGTTAGATTATTGTAATGCTGTAATTGGGTGGTTGTTCTACACGCTTAGTAAACAAACTCCAGTTAGTCCAAAATGCAGCAGCTAGAGTTCTTACTAGAACCAGGAAGTATGATCATATTAGCCCGGTTCTGTCAACACTGCACTGACTCCCTATCAAACATCGTATAGATTTTAAAATCTTGCTTATTACTTATAAAGCCCTGAATGGTTTAGCACCTCAGTATTTGAACAAGCTCTTGTTACATTATAGTCCACCACGTCCGCTCTGTTCTCAAAACTCTGGCAATTTGATAATACCTAGAATATCAAAGTCAACTGCGGGTGGCAGATCCTACTCCTATTTAGCGCCCAAACTTTGGAATAACCTACCTAACATTGATCGGGAGGCAGACACACTCTTGCAGTTTAAATCTAGATTAAAGACCCATTTCTTTAACCTGGTTTACACATACCACACTAATACGCTTCTAATATCCAAATCCCTTAAAGGATTTTTAGGCTGCATTAATTAGGTAAACCGGAACCTGGAACACTTCCCATAACACCCAATGTACTTGCTACATCATTAGAAGAATGGCATCTACGCTAATATTAGTCTGTTTCTCTCTTATTCCGAGGTCACCATAGCCATCAGATCCAGTCTGTATCCAAGTCAGAGGGTCACTGCAGTCACCCGGATCCAGTACGTATCCAGCCCAGATGGTGGATCAGCACCTAGAAAGGACCTCTACATCCCTGAAAGACAGCGGAGACCAGGACAACTAGAGCCCCAGAGAAAGATCCCCTGTAAAGACCGCTCAGACGACCACTGGGACAAGACCACAGAAAACAGATGATTCTTCTGCACAATCTGACTTTGCTGCAGCCTGGAATTGAACTGCTGGTTTTGTCTGGTCAGAGGAAAACTGGCCCCCCGACTGAGCCTGGTTTCTCCCAAGGTTTTTTCTCCATTCTGTCAACGATGGAGTTTTGGTTCCTTGCCGCTGTCGCCTCTGGCTTGCTTAGTTGGGGACACTTAATTTACGTTGATTTAATTGCAAATTATTGCACAGATACGATTTAAACTGAACTGAGCTGCATGATGACATCACTGAATTCAATGATGAACTGCCTTTAACTGTCATTTTGCATTATTGACACAGTTGACGCAATCTTTTTTGTTTAAAGCGCTAAATAAATAAAGGTGACTTGACTTTAAAAAACGGAGCAAACAGAAAGCGCAATCTATATTATAGCTCTATAAATGAAGCATACAGACTTTATTAGAGCCACAGAAAGACAAACATTTCAATGAAAATGCTCAATATACAATTTATTGTGTACATTAACAATGATTTGGGGTGAATATAATGTAATTTAATGGAAAACTATGTGAATGGCATGGCAGGATTTTCTGTCAGCTGCATTTAAATCTGTGTCTGAGGTTTCTCGCTCTGTTCAGTGTGCAGCATCGCGTGTCTAAACAAATAGCACATGCTGTCAGTGATTTCCACCATTAGAGGCCCCTCTCGCACTGTATAATGAAAACATACCCTTCTCAGCAACGGACACAACCTGGAAAACTATCGGATTGGATTTTTGCCGATAACCAATTGTTCCAGCAATCAACTATCGGTGCCGATTAATCGGCAAAATGGATACATCGGTCAACCTCTACTTTATACTGTCTTCTCGTTTACTGAAATATATGATAAAAATGAATGGTTTATTCTGATAAATGTAACTCTTCAGTGAAGATTACATCTGTTGCTGCTGTTTCATAGGCGTCTGAATCACTGTAATGCTCGAGTTGCTTTAGTGTCATTTATATCAGCATTATATTGACATCTCTGCTCTCTAGACATCAGCGTCTGCCAATGAAAAACATCTACTGACACACGTGGAACTGCTGAAATGAGAAGATCTGTTGTGTGTGAGTGTGAGTTCTGGACTGTGTGTGAAATGGTCATGAAATTCCTGGCATCGCTCTAGTTCCCTTAAAGCGTCACAGAGAGGAAGAGACAGACTGTTCTGGAGCAGAAGACTTTAGCCAACATCTCTCCATCATTATGCATCACAGTCACTCTCATTCCAGCAGGACGTTTGATTTAGCGCTCAGTGCACTGCTATTATGGCATCGAGCCAAACACAGGTAAAAAGAGGGTGTATGTGTGTGTGTCTGTGTGAAGAGTTCTTATAAAAGACAGTCATGGTGAGATGCCAGCTAGGCAATGAGATCTAACCCTAACTCATCTCAGCCAATCAAAACAGCTCAGATACACAACAACGCTGAAAACTGTGGTCTTTCAAAACTGCCTGTTGAAGTTTCTAGATTATAAACATTTCTAACACACACAATTTCACGGTAACCCTGTGTTTCTGGACTCGGCACATGCCGCTCAGAATGTCACGCTGGTCTGTGAATGTGATTGAGGGGATTGAATGGAGATACTGAACTAGATTTGTTTACTGGAACAAATATTGTGTGTGTGTGTGTGTGTGTGTGTATATATATATATATATATATATATATATACAGTGTGTGTCAAAAGTTTGGAAACATTACTATTTTTAATGTTTTTTTAAAAAGTTTCTTCTGCTCATCATGCATATATTTGATAAATTTCATATTGTGATATATTATTACAATTTAAATAATGTTTTTTAAATTTATATACTTTAAATTATCTTTATATATATATCATTATATCCTTTAGAAATCATTCTAATATGATTCATTATCAAAGTTGGAAACAGTTTTCTGCTGCTTAATATTTTTTCAGAACATGTGATACTTTTTTTAGGATACTTTGATGAATAAAAAGTAAAAAAAAAAAAAAAAGAAGCTATCTGTAATTTACACTACTTGGGGTCAGTAATTTTTATTTCTTTCTTTTTTTTAAAAAATCAATACTTTTATTAGATGTGTTAAATTGATCTGTGATAGTAACGAAAATATTTGGTAGAATATTATTATTAGAATTTTTTTTTTCTTTTGAATAAATGCAGCTTTTTAACCTGTTTATTCATCAAATATATTAGACAGCAGAACTGTTTCCAACACTCATTAAAGAAAGAATATTAAATGATGATCATGTGAATAGACTGGATGTTAAATGTCTGAAGGCTGGAGTAATGTGTCTTCAGCTTTGCATCACAGGAATAAATTATTTTTTTTAAATATATTAATAGAAAACTAAGTTTGTAATGTCACCATATGCTGTTTTTTCTGTATTTTTGATCAAATAAATGCAGGGCTTGATGAGCAGAAGAGACTTCTGTCATTAAAAATAGTAAGTTTCTACTTTTGACCTGTACTGTAATATATATATATATATATATATATATATATATATATATATATATATACTGTATATATATATATATATATATATATATATATGCTGTAAATTCTGTCTTTTTTTGTAAAAATGCAGTTAGCATTAGTCTGTAGTATTAATAATTTGGTGTTTATAAAAACACTTGAAGCTTGTGGGATGTCTCTATTAGCTGAGGGAACATTTGTGTGTGTCTGCATGTGTGTTTCATTCTTATAAAATGAATCTGATGTCATGCTGGATTCTAGATTCGTGTCTCTAGTTTCTATGGCAATAGGAGGAAGGTGTTCGCTGTGCTTCTGAGATGGTGGCTGACCGCTGAGTGTGTTTCATAAACTCACTCCGTCATGCACAGTAAATGGAAATGTGTGTGTGTGTGTGTTTGTAGGCCCGACACACAGAAGGTTCCATCCGCTCCTCATTCCCCTCCTCCTCCCCCACCTCCGCCCCCCCCTCCCGAGCCTGTGGCCCTGCCAGAGACGGAGGAGGAGATTCTGGGCTCTGATGACGAAGAGCAGGAGGATCCAGCCGACTACTGCAAAGGTACCACATCTGTCTGTCTGTCTCTCTGTCTTTCTGTCTGTCTGTCTCTGTCTGTCTGTGTCTCTGTCTGTCTCTCTGTCTGTCTGTCTGTCTGTCTGTCTCTATCAAGATTCAAGTAGCTTTATTGGCATGGTAAAAAAGTATCTTTACATTGCCAAAGCATAGAAACATTTAAATAAACATTTAACACAAATGTATATAAGAATAGAAGTATAAAGCATTTCTCTAGCTAAGACCATGCCACAAACAAGGTATGAAACTGTTAACTGAACAGAGAGTTGGGGAAGAGTTTGGCTTCATCACTCTGTCTCCTCTCCACCAATAAGCTGATGTGCAGTGGGCGTTCTGGCGCAATTTGGCTGCCGTCGCATCATCCAGGTGGTGGTTGATCAGGGCATCTAGAATTAATGGCTCAGTGAGATCCAGGGTGGGGGGTACCGTCTCTAGCATATATTTAGGCAGGACAATTAGGACCCCCCGATACAACCTGAAAGAAAGATAATGAAAATAGTTAATAGTTATCGGAGGCTAAATAATTCAGTTAACGCAGGTTCTTGTTTTTGTAAGCCTTTGTTAGTACGAATGTGTGAGAATGAGAGAAAGCTGGGCAATCGTAGCCAGTGGTTATTTATAGGAGTAGTTGGTCCCTGACAAGTAGGCAGAGGTGGAAAGTAACGAATTACATTTACTCGCGTTACTGTAATTGCGTAGCTTTTTTGTGTACTTCTACTTTTTAAAGTAATTTTTAAAATCTGTAATTTTACTTTTACTTAATTATATTTTGTTTGAAGTATTGTACTTCGCTACATTTTAAAAGGGTTAATTACTGAGTAAAAAAAAAATCGCTCCCTGGAAACTACGTCAGTAAATAATGGGCAGGAGGGCAAACTGGCGCTAAAATCACAAGAGAGATGCAGACGGACAAAACAGGCGTTAGTGGTGCAGACACCGCTGAAAATGAAACCCCGTCATATTCTGAAGTTGAACTGAAGGAAATGAAGTGAACCCTTAGCCATATTTACGCTCTATTATGCAGTGTAAGCTGTGCTTGCCTAGAGAGACCAAACTAGCATATAAAATCTAGACAAGACATCAACCCTCCGCAAGCATGTAGAGGTGAGCAAAATAATTGCATCGTTGCTTTGGTGGTTAAAATGAAGCTTTGACATTTTAGCAAGAGGTTTGCACAAATTAGCCAAAAAGACAGTGGTGCGGAGTGTGCGATATATATCGTCTGCGATAATATCATAATTGTTGTTTTAATTATGTGCGCGCGCATTTATAGTGCGAACTTTCACTGTGTGATTCAGTCTGTTGAAATGCATTTAGAATGATGACAAAATTGAAGATATAGGGGAAAATTTACATAAAATATATATATATATATATATATATATATATATATATGGGCAGAAAATATACATATATATATATATATATATATCATTTCATATAGTAAATCAAAAAGACAGAAAGACTGCCGTCTTTTCCTCCAAAAATCATCATGATTACATATATTACAACAGGTCAGTAAACAAGTTAATAAAGAGACTTGCGTTTTAGACACCATATTGCCTGTTTTTGCTCTATTTCTACAACAAAAAATAATTCCAAACACAGCCACCAAAGCACAGTTTTGCGTCTCTGAGCAACATGACAGTGTTTCGTTCCTGAATGAATCAACCGTTTAAATGATTTGGTTCAATCGCGATGACTCACTTATTAACAGTGACCTGCTGACACATACTGCCAATTTTAATTTCACATTTAAAGTATCTTTTGATTTTTTTTTTTTTTTTTTTTTTTTATAATTAATTTCTTATATCATATTTAATTTCAATTATTTATTTTGTGTATTGTATATTTTATGTTTATTATTTCATTTGTAACTGCAGGTTAAATGCATTCATGTCCTGCATTAAACAGTGTGTAAATACATCTAAATGCCACTTCCGATGAAGCTTCTGCATTTCCTCTGCATTGAAAAGATGAGTTTGTTGATACTGATTTGCCTGGTAACAGCCCAAATGTCTTATTATTCTAATTTGAGATTAATAGGCCTATCTCAGGGGTGTCAAACTCAGTTACTGGAGGGCCGTAGCCCTGCAGAGTTTAGTTCTAACCCTGCTCCAGCACACCACACATATCATGTAGTTTTCAAATAAGCCTAAATGTTTAGATTAGCTGGATCAGGTGTGTTTAATTAAGGTTATATCTAAACTGTGCAGGACTGTGGCCCTCCAGGACCTGAGTTTGACACCCTTGGTCTGTCCCATTTTTGCCTCCCTCCCACTGTTAAAATGTAACTTAGTAATTTTTACTCTGAGTAAATTTTAAATGAGCTACTTTTTACTTTTACTTGGGTAGGTTTTTAGACTGGTACTTTTACTTGTACTTAAGTAAAATTTCATTAATGTAATGGTACTTTTACTTGAGTAGAATATTTTTGTACTCTTTCCACCTCTGGCAAAACTGCCCTTTTAAGGGCAAAGTTCACCCGTCTAAATGATATGGACTCTCCTACTGCTTTTTTCTTCGGACTTGGAAAAAAAAAAAAACAAGAGCACATAAGCATCTTCATCAACTGAATCTCCCAGATGGAAGAGTATTAACAACACAAATGGAAATTAATTATTTTGCTATGTCTTTTTATGAAGAGTTATATTGTGTAGAGCCTTGTAATGGAGTAGAAGCTGACATACTTCTGAGTGACTTGCCACAATTATCAAAGAAGGATAAGATGGATCTTGAGAATCCTTTAACAATGGCTGAACTTTCGAGAGCTGTTCAGGAATTGAATCCTGGAAAGTCACCTGGTTTGGACGGTCTCTCAGCCGAGTTTTATAAGGCTCTTTGGAACTTAATTGGTCAGGACTTCTATGATGTTTTGGTGGAAAGTATTGAAAAAGAGACCCTTCCTCTAAGCCGTCGGAGAGCAGTTTTAACTTTGATCCCCAAAAAAGGAGACCTTGGTTGTTTAAAGAACTGGCGCCCTGTCTCCTTGCTGTGTGTTGATCTCAAGATATTTTCAAAAGCTTTAACCAACAGATTGAAGAACTGTATAGAAACCGTTATTCACAACAACATCTTATTGTATTCCTAACCGAACAATATTTGACAGTCTTTTTTTGGTTAGAGACATTATTACAGTGGCAAAAAGACATAACCTGGACATCGACCTTCTTTCTTTGGACCAAGAAAAGGCCTTTGACAGGGTGGACCACTTTTATTTGAATTTTGTCATAATTTTGTATTAGGCTCATAATTTCCTGTATTAGGCTCATGTATAATGATATTTATAGCATGCTAAGAGTAAATGGTACATTAACAAGGCCCTTTTCAGTGACGAGACGAATAAGACAAGGGTGTCCTCTATCAGGTTTACTCTATGCTATTTCTATTGAGCCTTTTTTAAGTCTGCTGAGTAAAAGACTACGTGGTATTGGTGGTTCTGGCTGCCCTAAAGTTCCTCAAGTTAAACTTATAGCATATGCAGATGATGTAACTCTGATTATTAAGAATTCAAATGATGTTGAAAATATTATTTCATGTTTGGATACCTTTCAGAAAGCTACCTCTGCATGTATAAATTGGGAAAAATGTACCTCTTTGTTGATGGGAGACTGGCATGGTACAGGATCTCCTCAGTTGCCAAAACAGTGTAAATGGGCCCATGATGGCTTAAAAATTTTTTTTTTTTATTTTGGAACTGACCAGTACATGGAGAAGAATTGGGAAGGAGTGGTTGACCAGGTTATTGGTAAAATCCAAAAGTGGAGGTGGATTCTCCCACAGCTCTCATATAGAGGGAGATGCCTTATAATTAATAACCTGGCAGCTTCAATGGCATAAGGTTACAGTTCTAAATCCCCCTAAGGAACTGCTATTAAAGGATCAAAGGGCATTTGTTGACTTCTTTTGGAATGGCCATCATTGGCTTCCTCCTGAGGTTCTCTATCTTCCTGTTGCAGAGAGAGGTCAAGGCCTTATACACGTTGAATCCAAAATTGCAGCAATGAGACTACGAACATTGCAAAAACTGCTGTACTGTTCAGATGGAAAGCCGTGGATTGATTATTGTTTGTATATTCGTAAAGATCTTGGAGGAATAGACCTTGAAAAAGAGTTATTTTTAATTGAGAAGCCTTATGTTAAAATTGTGAATTGTTCTCTTTTGAAATTTTATGAATCAATTTTTCATTCATGGAGTGTGTTAAAATTCTCAAGAGTAGGTGATGAAAATTATGGTGTGCAGAACCATTGTTTTTTAATCCTCTTTTTAAGCTACAGGTTTCATTATCCGGTTCTGTAACTAAAATGTTTTTGAATGCAGGAGTAACTAGAGTTATGGACCTGCTTGATATGACAAGAGGTCAGTGGCGAACAGCTCAGTCACTTGCTGACCAGGTTGGGATAAGGTCAGTAAGAATGGTGGAAGGGATAGTTAAGCGCTTTAAAGCTTGTTTCCCCCAGTATTAACTTCACTTATAGATTCAGTTTTAATTGGTGGTTTGGTATTTAAGACTTTTACGGCATTAAAAGTTGTTCCAAAAAAAATGGAATTTGAAGGGCACACTAATACTTTTTTGTTAAAGGGGTTTGAATTTTTGGATTTACAAAGAATGGGGAAGAAAATTATTTACCATATTTGTGCTAAATCAGCACACTTTGAACAGCTGAAGGAAAGAATAGATACTAAATGGAGAGCTTACCTTTCTGTCCCCAGAGATGTAAATCCCTCGTGGAGGCTGTTGTACAACCCCCAATTCCTAAAAGATGTGGAGATCTACAGTGGAGAATACTTCACAGTGTCTTGGCTACAAACACCTTTGTTTTAAAGTTCAATTAAATGGTTTTACCTGAATGTTCTTTTTGTAAGGCCTCTGACACTGTGTTTCATTTATTTTGTGAGTTTTCAAGACAGGCTCCAGTTTTTGTACTTTTGGGAAAACTAATTATGAAATTGGGATTTTCTTTTACAAACACCCTTTTTATCTTTGGTTGCAAGTATAAGCAGTCATGTCGTGAAAGGTGTGTGCTTGCCAATTTTTTAATGGGACACGCCAAGTTGGCAATCCTGAAAACACATCAATGTAAAAACGCTGGTCAAGATGTTGACTTCTTGCCTCTTTTTAAATCATTGGTAGAATTTAGGGTTGTTGTTGAATTTGAATATTATAAACAAACTGATAATGTACCTTTTTTCAAATGAGGTGGGGTGTGAGAGATGCTTTAGTGACAATGGATGAGTTTGGAAATACGGTTTTTAATTGGTAAAATTGTCTGTCTTTTTTTTTTTTTTTATTTTTTTTTTTTTTTTTATATTTGTAATGTTTTGAAAAATGGTGTAAATTAAAAGGAGTTTAAAAGTCTCTCTATCTCTGTCTCTGTCTGTCTCTCTCTCTGTCTCGCTCTCTCTGTGACTATCTGTCTGTCTGTCTGTCTGTCTGTCTGTCTGTCTGTCTGTCTGTCTCTGTCTGTCTCTATCTCTGTCTCTCTGTCTGTCTGTTTTTTTTTTTTTTCTCTGTCTGTCTCTATCTCTGTCTCTCTGTCTGTCTGTTTGTTTGTTTGTCTGTCTGTCTGTCTCTCTGTCTGTCTCTATCTCTATGTCTATGTCTGTCTCTATCTGTCTCTATGTCTGTCTCTCTCTGTCTCTATGTCTGTCTGTCTGACTGTCTGTGTCTCTGTCTATATCTCTGTCTGTGTGTCTGTCTGACTCTCTGTTTGTCTCTCTGTCTGACTGTCTATGTGTTTGTCTCTCTGTCTGTCTGTCTCTGTCTGTCTGTCTGTCTGACTGTCTCTCTCTCTCTCTCTCTCTCTCTCTCTCACTCTCTCTCTCTCACTCACTCTCGGGATTGTGCGCAATGGGAGGAGTTTGGAGCTTTGGAGGACGCTTTTGAGAGTTTGTTTCGCTTTATATATATTTTTTTTTTTTTTTTTTGTGTATTTTTTGGTTTATTTTGTTGTTAGTGTTATTGAAATTTTTTTAACGAGTACTGCCTTTATCGAGTCCTTCAAAGAAAATTGTGTTATCGAATGTTCCTTCATCCATTAAGAATAAACTTATTCAGAGAGTGCTTGAAAGATATGGCAAAGACCTATTAAGATGATCCTGTTAGGTTCAGATTATGTTCATTCTGAAAATGATTCAGACGATGATCTAGAGAGTTTAGGGAGTCTATCTGATGGAGAGGATGCTGAAAGAACGGGATCATTTATTACTAAGTTGTATACAGTAAAACAAATAAGTGATTTTCTTGATGAAACCAAAGAAGCTCGTAAACCACAAATTGAGGCATTTTTTCCCGGATTTGAAGTGGTTTTTGGTGTCTAGCAAGGTTGCAATGAGAAAAGCAACTTTTGATGAACTCAGTAGGCAGAAGCGGTATTGCCTTAAAAAAATAATAACAAAGGTGAAAGGTATGACCAATCTTGATGAAAAAAAAATCTGATTATTACAGAATGAGAAAGAAAGAATATATGTCTTGTTGCTTGATATCAGTCACTTTTTTTATTTATAAGCACTATGACATCCTTGAATTTTTTTATCTTTGAATGTTAATGAATGCTGTAGTGCTGAAAAAAGGGCTGCTTTGTTTCATTTTGTAGGTTTGAAGTAAGCAAGTATAGATATGGTCAATCAGGCACAATGGCAATGACAATGGAGTGAATGGAGAGGCCAAGCTTTCCTTAGCCATAGATCAAATGTTAGTGTCAGAGTGGCAGTTCTTATTTCTTCAGACTTACAAATTCAAGATAATAGGGTTAAAGAAATTATTAGGTAGAATGCAAATATTAGATTTTAAGTTATATGAATTATATTTTTCTCTTATTAATGTTTATGCTCCAAATGATGGTGTAGAAAGTCTGTTTTTTTTTTTAAAAAAATGAAAAGATGTTGTTTCAGAAATTCCAAATAATAGAATACTAATTTTAGCTGGTGATTTTAATTGTACTCTTGATTACACTATGGATAGGAATCATGTCGAGCCTCACTTAAAATCGGCTGAAACTCTCAAAACCTTAGTCCAGTATCATAAATGTGTTGATGTATGGAGAGAAGGTTTCCCTAGTGACAGACAATACACATGGTTAAAAATAAATGCTAACACAGTCTCTGGTGCACGGCTTGATAGGATTTATGTTAAAATCAGTAATAGAGGAAGATTTTTCAAGTTATATTTCGCCACGTCACTTTCTGATCATCACTATGTTGCTGTACCTATGTCTATAACACAGAGCACTTCTTATCATAATTATTGGCATTTTAATAATAGATTGTTGCAAGATAAATCCTTTGTAAAATTTTTCACTCAGTTCTGGGGAGAGAGGAGAGTTACAGTATAAAACTTTAGGCCAGTGGTGGGATATCGGAAAAGTACAGATTAAGATTTTTTGCCAGCAATATACAAGGAATCGTACTGTTGAGATGAGAGAAAAAGTAAATTTTTTGGAGCAGCAAATTTTGAAGCTAAGTAGCACTATTGGTGTGGATGAAGATACAGAGACTGCAAGGAAACTTGAAAAGTATAATTTGCTTCTAAAGAATTTGTATGAAGAAAGGAGTCATAACACATATATACTAGTGTTGCTTTCGTCAACGAAATTTATGACTAAATATCGTCGTCAACGAACCTTTATCATGTGACGAAAACGAGACGAGACGCAACGTAAATACTGGTCATGTGACGATGACTATAATTAAATGTATAATGCAATATTGTTGACGAATAAAAATGAGACTAAATGTGGTTTACAAAATAAAAACTATGCTAAAATGTCTCTTCATTTTCGTTGACCAAAACGACACGAAAGAAATGTTATAACGTTTTTTTCGTCTCGTTTAGTCACATTATCATTATTTAGCGGTATTTCTGTTTCTGCACAGATGCAACCGACGTCACTTCCTCAAGCCCACTCGTGGCATTATTTAGAAGATTCAAGATTCAAGACAGATTTTTATTTGTCACATACACATTATATAGAGCATATATAAACAGCAGTGAAATGTGAGTCAGGTCCGCTCCATGGACAGTGCAATTATTAAAGAATACAACACCGATGAAAATATACATAAATATATACTATGAAAGAATGAAATAAAAGTAAACAATAAAAATATAAGATAAAATCTAATAAAATATAAAAAAAGATGTATACTGTAGAATTAAATATATAGTGGAAAAATAATGTGCATGAAAGTAAACTGTAGTCTTAAATATTAAGATACACAGGAATGTACAAGAGGCAAATGTGCAAACAGGTTGACACTTTCAGTATGTCAATGTGAGGTAGTGAATGATGAATGTCTTACTGATAAAGTGAATATTAAGTGGAGACTTGAAGATGTTAGGAGGCTGGTTTTGAGTTTAGGAGCCTGATGGCCTGGGGGAAGAAACTCCTCCTATGTCTCTCAGTTTTTGACATCAGGCTACGGAAACGCTTACCAGATGGCAGCAAAGTGAAAAGATGGTTACTGGGGTGAATGGAGTCCTTGATTATTTTAACAGCTCTGCTTTTGCAGCGTTTGAGGTAGATGTCCTGCAGAGAGGGGAGAGCAGACCCTGAGATGCGCTCAGCTAAGCGCACAACTCTCTGCAGGGCTTTGCAGTCATGACTGGAGCTGTTCCCATACCACACTGATATACACTGAGTCAATACGCTTTTCTATGGCCCCTGAATAGAAAGTTTTCAGGATTGCAGGTGAAACCCTGAATTTCCTCAGCTGTCTCAGGTGGTACAGTCTTTGCCTGGCTTTATTAACCTGAGTTTGAATGTGTGTAGTCCAAGTCAGGACCTCGGAGATGTTTACACCAAGGTACTTGAAGCTGCTCACCCTCTCCACAGGGGTCCCGCTGATCATAAGAGGAGTACAGAGCCGCTGCTGTCTCTTCCTGAAGTCTACAATCAGCTCTTTAGTTTTGCTCACATTCAGAGAGAGACAATTGTCCTGGCACCATGATGTTAATTTCTCTACCTCATCCAAGTATGCGGTCTCATTATTGTTGGAAATGAGGCCCAGAACCACAGTATCATCAGCAAATTTAATAATAGATGTGGAGCTGTGGGAAGACACGCAGTCATGTGTGTAGAGAGAGTAGAGCAGGGGACTCAGGACACAGCCCTGTGGGGCTCCTACATTCAAGATGGAGTTGGAGGTGAACTGGCCTACTTTTACCACTTGAGGTCTGCCGGTGAGGAAATCAAGAGATGACAACAAAGAAAGTTAAGCGGGATTTATACTTTCGCCTGGCTCCGCTAAATGCGAGCGCACCTTCAAAAATGGATGAGGCTTTTATACTTGTCGCATTCGCCATTGTACTATTTGAAATGACGGGGAGCGACGAGGAGTAATTGTCCTCTAAAACCGTTGGGAATCACTGGTGAAAGTCATTTGCCAGTATGGCCAGTACAAGTCTTTTGATGAATGAGTTGATGGATTAATAATTTCTTTATGTACAAACTTAAAACAATCTTTAACTATTGGCTGTATTTTGTACAAACTTAAAACAATCTTTAACTATTGGCTTATAATTAATATCTAAATGAATTCTAATTCTATTTTATGCAATAAAAATAAAAACGTACTTCAAATAAGAAGCCTTGGACAACCTATGCAAACTTAAAAAAAAAAAAAAAAAAAAAAAAAAACGTTTTCCATCAAAAAGCACCTGATGGAGTTTGAACTTCACATTAAACCACTTCTGTTTCACACAAACGACGACACAGACGTGCATGTTCGGATAGAATCGCCCTGAACTCGTGCATGTTCAGATGCAGAGTTATGCAGAAGGTTACAAAAAATGCTGTGCACTCCGCCACGCGAAATGAGTTCACGCGCACTCAAAGCGAACTTCTGGCAACACCGCAATGATGTCATATTTTCCACGTCACCCAAGCGAAATTGCGGACATGTCGAGTATAAATCAGCCTTGACACAGAGAAAGGGGCAGATGGCCGGCCAGCCAGGGTTCGTTTTTGGGAGAAAAATTTGCAGATTTTTTTTTTTTTAATTGT
Source organism: Cyprinus carpio (assembly GCF_018340385.1). Lineage (NCBI taxonomy): Eukaryota > Metazoa > Chordata > Actinopteri > Cypriniformes > Cyprinidae > Cyprinus > Cyprinus carpio. The sequence continues at coordinate 1,115,058 of NW_024879238.1, read as the reverse complement.
ATTTATTATTTTTATATATCTTATTTAAATGTATGTTTGTGTACTTCTTACATGTTTGGTTGGTAAAATAAATGTTGTAAATTCAAATCAGAGCATCTTTCTTGTCTGGAATGGATGTATTCTTAAGTCTATAAGGTAACAATAAAATAATACGATAACCTTGTTTGAAATGGGTTTTGCTAAAATAAAATTTTGGTTTCGTCTATACTTCTAGGTACTTGTACTAGATTGACTGGGTTAAATAGAATGGCATTACTAAAAAGAGACTAAAATAGCATTTTCATTGACTAAAGCTAGAATAAATGTTTAAAACTAAATGTCATCAGTTTTCATCGACTAAAACTGGACTAGACTAAAAAGAGTATGGATGTGACTAAAACGAATAAAAATTAAAATGACAGCTTCACATAAAGACTAGACTAAAACAAAAATTAAAACAGGCCGCCAAAAACAACACTAATCTATACGTGGAAAATTTCTTCAGTTAAACAGTATGGATTCTTCAACAACTATCTTCATTTCGTTGGAGAAGAATATTAGAGACAAGAAGAATATAAATTATCTCAAACTGTTAAATGGAAAAGAAATAACTGAAAAGTAGGAAATAATTTCACAAGGTTTATGGTTTTATGAAGATTTATATAGTGCACAACCTTGTAATCTTGAAGCAACTGAGCAACTTCGATATGGACTTCCACAGCTTGGAAAAGAAGATAAAGCTGATTTAGAAAAACCACTATCTTTTCAGGAGTTAAGTGAGGCCTTACAGCAGCAGTCTTCAAGAAAAACACCAGGGCTGGATGGATTGACTTCTGAATTTTATAACGTTTTTTGGTCCATTATAGGACAAGATCTGCTCACTGTGTTTCTTGAAAGCTTTGAGTCAAAAACTTTACCTCTCAGTTGTAGAAGAGCTGTGGTAACCTTTTTACCCAAGAAAGGAGATCTCGCCTAACCCCTAACTGCTAACCAGTCTCTTTTTTAGGAACTGATTATAAACTTTTATCTAAGGCTTTGACAAACCGCCTGAAAAAGTCTTTAGCATCAATTATCCATGGAGACCAATCTTACTGCATTCCAAAGTGTTCTATATTTGATCATCTTTTTCTTGTGCGAGATATGTTGGTTTTTACCGAATTGCATAAACTAGATCTTGGCCTTGTGTGTTTGGACCAAGAACAGGCCTTTGATAAAGTTGACTATGCATATTTGTTTAAAATGCTTGAAGGCTTTGGCTTTGGAGAACAGTTTACTTCATGGGTAAGGCTTCTGTATAACAACGTCTACAGCATGCTGAAGGTTAATGGAAATCTGACAAGACCTTTTGCGGTGCATAGAGGAGTGAGACAAGGTTGCAGCTTATCTGGCGTCTTGTACACGATTTCTATTGAACCATTGTTAAAGATGTTGAGAGAGAAGTTGCAAGGATTGACTTTTCCATCATCTTGCAATATACCAACAGTGAAACTAACAGCTTATGCTGATGACATCACCGTTATTATTAGATCTGAAGATGATGTTAAACATCTGGTTTCATGTCTCAATATCTTTCAGAGTGCATCTTCTGCATGGTTTAATTGGGAAAAAACTGATACCTTGTTATTGGGTAATCGGTCAGATCAGAACCCACCTCAACTTCCAAATCAGTGCCTTTGGAATAAAGAGGGTGTTAAAATCCTTATACTGTTTTTTGAGACTGAGCAACATATGAAAAAGAATTGGGAAGGACTTATACAGAAAGTGGCTGGAAAGCTGCAGAGATGGAAATGGATTCAAGCCCGGCTTTCTTACAGAGGCAGAGTGTTAGTAGTGAACAATCTTGCTGCCTCAATGCTGTGGCATCGTTTAACAGTATTGGATCCTCCAAAAGACCTCTTGTTAAAACTTCAGAAAGCTTTTGTGGATTTCTTCTGGGGGGCTATTGTTGGTCAGTACTTTGTCTTCCTGTCAATGAGGACAGTCAAGGGTTAATCCATCTGACCTCTAATTTGAAAGCCATGAGGTTACAAACTGCCCAAAAGCTGCTTTATTCTTCAGACTCTGTACCATGGATTAGTTTTGGTCTTGTTATTTTACAAACAAAAAGCAAGATGGAGCTTGATAAACAATTTTTTTTAATTTCAGAAAATGATGTAAAAGATAAGACTGTTATACAGTTTTATGGATCTGTTTTTGAAGCTTGGAGGTATTTTAAGTTGGAGCGAAAAGAACATTTTTGCTTTGATGAATCACTTTTTCATAACCCCTGGTTGTGTCAAAACTGTACTATGTCTAACACAGATATCTCTAATTTTGTTTCAGCAAATTTGCTGATATTCAAAAGTTGGAAATTTGTTGGATTTGTCAAAGAGAGAGTGGTTTTCAGTACAGGGGTTTACTAAGAAGATTGGAAGTAGATCAGAGAGAATAGTAGGGAACATTCTGAAGAGTTTGAAAACATCTTTTCCTAGACCTTTACAAGAGTTTATAACAAATTTTATGTCTGGTAATTTTATAAAGGTTCCTTTTCCAGAAGTGTATCTAACTCCAAAGATAGACAAGGATGAAAATAATAATGGTGATAATGAGAATATGTTGCTGTCTTTTAAAGGTTTACAAAGTCTTCCTTTTTCTATGGCAAGCAAACAAAATTTATATAACGTTTGTGTAAAGTCATTCTTTGTGGGACAGTTAAGAGAAAGGAGAGATACAAAGTGGAGAACGTGTTTTTCTGTATCTGAAAATGAATCGCCTTCTTGGCATTCATTGTATAAAAATCCTCTTCCAAAAAGTTCTGGTGACTTACAGTGGCAAATTTGCATTGTTCATTGGCAACAAAAGTGTTTTTGATTAAATGTAAATTTTGTACTGTGTGCAAAGTACCTGACACTGTTTTTCATGTTTTTTGTGAATGTTGTAAATTATTTCCTCTTTTCAACATTTTAAATGGAATTTTCAGCAGGTTAGGTATACATTTTTCAAAAACAATGTTCATTTATGGGTATGAATACTCTCCTAACCCTACTTCTTCAAACTTTCTGCTTGGACAGGCAAAATTAGCCATTTGGAAAGCTTATGGAATTGAAAGGGAAGGTCAGGAGGTTACTATGGTCAATTGGTTTAAGGCCTTAGTTGAATCTAGGATTCGATTGGAATATGAATATTATAGAGTAAATAGTGATGAACTGATGTTTGAGAATAAATGGTGTTTAAATAAGGGTTTAGTTTTTGTAGAGGATGAAAACCTCTTTTTTAACTGGTAGCAGATTATGAAATGGTTTTGTATGTGAAAATGTTTTTAATGGTAAAATAAATTTGCATTTAAAGGTCTGTCTGTCTGTCTGACGGTCTGTCTGTCTATTCAATTCAATTCAAATGAGCTTTATTGGCATGATTTGCACAGTATTGCCAAAGCATTGTCCATTACGTGAATAAGGAATAAATTATTATATAATACATAAAGCAAAAACAGATCTGAAAAATAATTAAGTAAATAAGTATATGTATACTTTCTTTCTTTTTCTTTTTTTTCCAGAAACAAGAAAAAAATTAAAGATATATATGTGTGTGTGTGTGTGTGTGTGTGTGAATTGTTCCTGTGTTTCCAGCTCTTTCTGTGAGCACAGTGAACACAGTCTCTGTTCTCTGTCTGTGTCATCCTCTCTCTAGAGCCAGACAGTGATCAATCAGTTTGTATTTTGTTAGTGTCTTTCTTAATTTGTGATCTTTTACACAGCTCAGGTATTCTGCTGGTTTGTAGTCTCTTTTCAGGTCTAAATACAGCTCCATCTTTTTTTGTGATTTAGTGGCATCTTTCCAATAAGCAATGTAATTTTGTTTTTGTAACTGTGTGATTAGGTTGGGCCAGATTGTGCTGTGCTGGTTTGAGTGTAGTTTGAGCACCGGCTGTAGAAGTGCGCTCCTGTGCAGGTTCTGCTTCTGCCACCACAGGGCTTCAGCCTGATATGAGCTCGGATCACTGTATTTTAGGAGAAATCTTGGGTTTTTAGAGGTCCCCATATCTCACTGCCATATGGTGTAATTGGTTCAATTATTGCTTTTAGAGTTTTTATTCAGGTTTGAATTGGAATTTCATACTGAATTGTATTTTTGATCATGTAGAAGACTCTCAGTGCCTTTGTTTTCAGTTAATTCACAGCCAGACTGAAGTTCCCTTTTGAGCTGATTTTTAGTCCCAGATAGGTGTATTCATGGGTGTGTTGGAGGACCTGGTTTCCTGCTCTGAAAGTGTATTTATTTTCCTTACACCTGGGTCTCTTTTGAAAAATCATTATTTTTGTTTTGGATAGGTTGATTTTAAGAGCCCATGTTTGACTGAATGTCTCTATGATGTCGAGGAGCTGTTGTAGTCCCTCTTTTATTTTTGACAGAATGACTAAATCATCTGCAAAGAGGAGAGATTTGATTTCTGATTCAGTCAGGGTTGAGCCGGGGGCAGTCGAATTGTTTAATTCTTTGGCTAATTTATATAAATGTTAAACAGAGTGGGGCTCAGTGGGCGGCCTTGTCTAACTCCTCGTTGTTGAGAGAAAAATTGTTTAATTATTCCCTATTTTTACAGCACATTTGTTGTTTTTATACATGGTACTGATTAAATCAAAAGTTTTCCCTCCAATCCCATTTTCCAGTAGTTTTAGAAAGAGCCCTTCATGCCAGATTGAATCAAAAGCTTTTTCAAAGTTAATAAAGCAAGCAAAGATTTTGGTTTTGTTTTGTTGTACATGTTTATCAAGGATAGTGTGGAGGGTATAGATGTGGTCAGATGTTCTGTGTTTGGGCAGAAATCCAATTTGACTTTTTTCCAAGATTTTATGGGTTTTGAGAAAGTTTTGTAATCTTGTGTTAATAATCGAACAGAATATTTCCCCAAGATTGCTATTGACACACATGCCTCTGTAATTGCTTGGCTCAAACTTGTCTCCTTGTTTAAAGATTGGTGTAATTAGGCCTTGATTCCAGGTGTCTGGAAAATATCCTACAATCAATACAATGTTGAATAAAAATTGGTTATTGCAGTTTTGAATTTGTCATTTGTGTATTTGATCATTTCGTTTAATATTCCGTCGATGCCACATGCCTTGTTGGGTTTTAGTGCATGTAGTCTGTCTGTTAGCTCATTTACTGTGATTGGGAAATCCAGGGGGTTCTGATTGTTAATCTTGTTTAATCTTTTCTTTCAGGATTTCTAATTTGGGTTTTATTTCATTTCGAGCAGGTTTTGTTTCAGTTGTTTTGTACAGATTTTCAAAGTGTGTCCTCCATATGTTTTCATTTTGAATGGCCAGTTCTTCCTTTTTTAGTTTATAGAGAGTGTTCCAATTGTTCCAAAAGTTATTGGTATTTATTGATTCCTCCATTGTTTGAAATAATTGTTCTGTATGCTCTTCTTTTTTCTGCTTTTATAGTTATTTTGAACACTTTAAGGGCTTTTGACATTGAATATGGAGTTTTTGGTTTTTTATTTGAAAGATTTTGTACTGTCATTCTAATTCAGGGCAAATTTAGTAAAATAGGAATTGATAATTGACAATATTCATTTTAGCGTTTACTTGTGTACCTCTTTAGAGTGATTGCAACATTGGATGATGTTGTATTTGGGGGATTGTTTTGCCTTGAAGATGTTGCCTCCTCCATCAACACCAAATCTTCTTCCTGCAAACAGAAAAGAAAAATGTGATGTTCTACTGGTAGAATTCTAGGCTGTTGGGAGTAGTCACAAATAAAACACCCCTTAAAAGTCAGGGGCATATTGAAATGTGGAAGTTAGTTCATTAAATGGTCTTCAAAGTGAAGTCTCTGGAAGGCTACAATGGTACATTTACATTTACATTTAATCATTTAGCAGATGGTTTTATCCAAAGCGACTTACAAATGAGAACAATAGAAGCAATCAGATCAACAAGAGAACAACAACAGTATACAAGTGCTATGACAAGTCTCAGTTAGTCTAGTACAGAACACGTAGCCAAGTTTTTTTTGTTTTTTTTAAAGAATATGATAGACAAGAAAAGAAAAGGTAAGTACTAGTATTAGTTGGTTAAGTGCAGGCGAAAAAGATGAGTCTTTAGATGTTTTTAGAAAATGAGTCTGACAAGCTGGTACTGGCTGACAAGTCCTGAATATAAACCTGTTATTAAAGAGGTCATATGATGCGATTTCAATTTTTCCTTTCTCTTTGGAGTGTTACAAGCTCTTGGTGCATGAAGAAGATCTGTGAAGTTGCAAACACAGTTAACTACACCCACCTAAAACATCTTGTTCTAACATACTTCCACATCTCTACGTCAGTATGTGGGAAGATTTGCATAACGCTGCCCAGATGTTCACGCAAAGAAAGAAGGCTTACCTTTTATTCTTGTTGTAGTATTGTTGTTGCCGCCGCCATGTCGTATAGACGCTGTGTGTTTGGTTGTGAATTCAAAACTACTTTGTTTGGCCTTCCAAAAGAGGACAATATCCGCTTCATCATGCCTGGAGCTGATCCGTGCTGGTCGCTGAGGAAAAACATCAGCTTTGCACTGTGGATCGCCAAATCTGCTTTCACCATGGACGAAGCGGAGTCCAGCCCGGGGTCATCACATGTGGTTGCCGTAAGCTCCTTCGTCGAATCCGCCAGCTGCGCCGTTCTCAAGCCACCAGCCTCTGCTCACTCAAGCCAGCGACGGCTCACTCTAGGCCTCCAACCTCCGCTCACTCAAGGCCGTGGTGTGTGACACTGTTTCGTTGAGAAAGCGAAACTACTTTGTTTGACCTTACAAAAGAGGACACGACTAGAAATCATGTTTATATCATGTTTATAATGGGGTTTATGTTTATGTCTCGTCGCTCCGGCTGGACAGGGCATCACAATATGTTAAGGGACGTAACATTTCCGTCACATGCTTGATGTTTTTGGCCAATCACAATGCCTGGATAGCTGGCCAATCAGAGCACACCTCACTTTTCAGACCGATGAGCTTTGTAAAAATCGATGCGTTTCAGAAGGCAGGCTTAGAGGAGAAACAATAATGTATAGTATTTGGAAAATGTGTTTTTTTAACCTTAAACTGCATAAACACATTACATTACACCAAATACACAAAATAATGTTCTTTTTAGCAGCATCATATGACCCCTTTAAAATGCACAATACACAGTCTTGCAGACTAGGGAGAAGTCAGAATGTACAGACTGAGTTTAAGATGTTTAGTCATCTTACCCAGTGCATGACCTGCTGCTCGATTATACAACCTCGCTTGGTCTTCTGTCAGACAGCGGCGGCATTGGCGGGGATTCTGGGGAAACATAGTGGATGTGCTCAACCTGTGACTTCAATCGAGAGTGACCAATAGAAAAAGGCCTTTCATCCTGGTGGCTAGAGGCTGCCCACTGAGACACAGCTTTACTCGCAAGCAAAACTTTTCAGCTTGCAAACAAATGTTTTAGAACCTCAAAAAAAAAAATACTGCAGAAAAAGTCACATTTGTGGTATCGTGATGATAAGTGTTTGAAGTTTTGAGCAGTAGAGTAGCGCTTGTTTTTTCTCTAAACACAAATGCAGACATGATTTTATGTTTATGCACTGGATAGCTGCCCAATCAGCATACACCTCGCTTTACGAGCTTTGTAAAAATCAACGAGTATATTAAGGGCGTAAGATTTCCATCACACACTTGAGGCCTTCAGCCGAAAATGTTTTTTTTTTTTTTTTAACCTTAAACCTCATAAACACATTGCATTACACCAATTACACAACATAATATTCTTTTTAGCAATGTCATATGACCCGTTTAATGACAAACATACCACGGTAAAATATACAAGAAAAAAATACAAAGTGAAAGAAACCTGTGCTGGAAAAGGAGGAATCAAACTCAACCAGTGGAATCAAGTGTCAAAACAGACTTTTAATAAACGTAAGTGCTGGTCTGAGGGCACCAGCCACACAGTGGAGCTGAAGGAATCATTAGCCGGATTCTCCTGTTTCTACATGTACCATCAGTCAACTGTATGGCGTTTCTCTCGTGCTGCAGGAGGTTACCATCCCGTGAAGATCGGCGACCTGTTTAACGGCAGATACCATGTCGTCCGTAAGCTGGGCTGGGGTCACTTCTCCACCGTCTGGCTGTGCTGGGATATTCAGTGAGTGAACGTGTCACCAGAGTGTGTGTGTGTTACTCAGTGCGAGTATAACCTGTGTGTTTGTACAAAACTACCAAACGTTGCTATAAGTTGATCGCAGCATATAATCATTGCTGTTCACCGTCTGTTTGATACATGTCATTAACTAACTGCATGATATGGACATCAACTTGACATAGTCACACTGATAAGCTACTCCTAAATAGAATGTAGAAACATCAATTTTCTGTAAAACTGCTTTGCAACAATTTGTATCATGAAAAGCGCTATACAAATAAACTTGAATTTGTGTGTGTTACTCAGTGCGAGTATAACCTGTGTGTTTGTGTGTGTGTTAACAGAGAGAAGCGTTTTGTTGCACTGAAGGTCGTAAAGAGCGCGCAGCACTACACAGAGACGGCACTGGACGAAATTAAATTACTCAGATGTGTGAGTATCTTCCACACACACATTGTTCATCAGGAGTTCTTGTTAAAAAATATTTATAATTTTACTTAGTTAATTGTACATCATGTCTCTGACACATAGAGAAACAGACTATTTTCACTCTTGTGCCTTTAATGCCAGTTCACAGTCACTGGCACACAAGCACAGCTGAGGTCTGTATATACAGGCAGGACCTGAAAGCTCACTGTTCCCTCACTGCACTGCATCAGACAGTGACTTTACAAGCAGCATGAAGGTGCCTCACGAAACTGATTACAGACCGTCTTTGGAGGCAGCATAACAGTCTAATGTTCTATAACAAAACAGCTTTGGTGATATCTGACTCTGAGCCAATATTTAATGAATACTAATTTCTTCCTAGTAATAAATTTAAAAGTGGTAACATTTTGTCAAAATTATTTACATTTAGTCATTTAGCAGATGCTTTTATCCAAAGTGACTTACAAATGAGGAGAACAATAGAATTGCATTTTGGATTATTGCAACGCTTTGTACCTGGGTGTGAGTCAGGCCTCCCTCTATCGCCTGTAGCTGGTTCAGAACGCAGCTGCTAGGCTTTTAATTGGTACCAAAAAAGAAACCATATTACTCCTGTACTGATTTCATTACATTGGTTACCGATTCGATACAGAATCCAGTATAAAGTGTTGTTATGTTTTCAAATCTCTCCATGGCTTGGCACCAGAGCATATTTCTGATTTATTTAATTTACAACCACTTTTGAGATCTCTTTGTACCAAGAATCAGCTGTGTCTGACGGTTCCGCAATCGTACTTGAAATGTAGAGGAGCGTTTTCTGTGGCAGCTCCTAGACTATGGAATGAGCTTCCCCTGTCCTTAAAAATATCTCCTACTTAAGGGTCATTTCAGAGGGTGTTAAAAACACATTTAGTTTCCTTAGCTTTTAATAATGTGTTGTAAATTGTATGTATTTGAGTTGTATGTTTTGTTGTTGTTGTTGTTTTTTTCATGTACAGCACTTTGGTGCCCATTGTGGTTTTTGAAAGTGCTTTAGAGATAAAGTTGAGTTGAGTAGAAGCAATCAGATCAACAGTATTCAAATCCTGTGACAAATCTCAGGTAGTCTAACACAGTACATATAGCTAGGTTTTTTTATTTATTTATTTTTCAATAAATTAGGCCGAACAGAATAGAATAGAATAGAATAGAATAGAGTAGAATAGAATAGAATAGAATAGAATTAGGGATGTCAACGATTAATCGATTGATTAATTGTCGCTAAGAGATACAATCGATTAAAGCTGTCCTGGTCGGTTAACCGATTTAATGTTGGGCTGCGTGCGGCTCATGCGCAGAACATGTGTGAGCGGTTGTGAGTGACAGTGACGGTATATAAATGGATCAACATTCATTCATAATGTACAAATTAAGCTTTTAATGTGATTTAAACTTTAAAAGTACATTAAAATAGAAACAACACAAAAGTTCTTCAACATGGAAAGCAATAGAAATGTAGTAACTAAGTCATTTTACCCAGATAATTGTTTCATACCATGACACAGGACAGAAAGGCTATCCTACAACTTGTTAATTCGTTCTTACGATTTATTAATTTGTGGCAACTGTCCATGTTTCATTAAATTTGTTCCCTAAATAACCCATGATTTAACTGAAATAAGGGAACAAATTCATAAATCGAACGAATTCTTAATTCATGAAATCTTTAATTTCCCTTCCCATGTTTACCACAGTAAGAGATGCGAAAACGGTTATTAAAAGTGAAAGATAATAAAATAAACCTGCGAAATTAGAGGGTTAGACTGTGAAGATTTAGGAAAAGAAGCAATGCCTAAATGTTTGCTGTATTCTACAAGAGCATAAATCTTCTGTTTTTATTGTGAGTGTGCACAAATGAAAGTAAACACTTTTGCGGAAAAGGTTTTATTTTTTTTTATGTCTCAGCTGTTTTGATCGCGGCGGAGCCTGATGCACACATATTCCAGCAATTCAAACTTACATCGCAGTCTGTTCATTATCAAAATAAAATAGTCAACTAAACATTTAAAAGGTTACACTAGTCAGTTTAAATAGACCGTAGTATACCGGTCCACTCTGCTGTTATGCCAAGGACGTTGCTCATATGAAGAGGATGATCTTTTCCGTCTATATGCGAAAGCACGTAAAGTACAAGCCTAGTTTACATTTATAAATAATAGTTTAACATTCAAATACATTGCGAATATGGAAACATTTGGATTTGTGCCGAATGAGACATGAGCAATAACCTCCAAATAAATCTAGCCAAACCCGCGCTCGCTCCGTCCTCGTACGCACGCACTGTCATGATCTAATACACTGTAAATGCCGGATGTTTAAAAACAAATAGGCCTACTGGAACGCAAAAATTACAAATCTGACATTTTGCAGAACAGAATCCAGCAGGATCAAATTAAATACTGGTCATAATAATCACATAAAAAGATTTAATGTGAGCAACAGTGTGTTTTGCCGCAGCAGCGCCGATGGAAGCGGTTCACTTACTGCGCAGCACAGTCACACATGTGCCACAATTACGTTTGGGATAATTTTATTTTAAATGTCCTATTGTCAGTTGAAAACAATGCAATTGTTGTTTAAAATACAACAACGAGCACCACAAAACCATTTAAAGAGGCGCGTTCAGCGGTCTTCGAGCGGGATAGGAAAGTCAACCAAGTAAATTGATCTCAAACGTATGGCGCGCTCTTTATTTTATCAAATGATCATAATCACATCTATTCATTTTATAATCCTGCTACTAGCATTTTATTCAGACGAAAACCCCTTTAATTCAAGTGAGAAAGCATGTTTGTTGTGTGTGTGTGTGTGTGTGTGTGTGTGTGTGTGGCTTTTGCACATCCTGTCATGCCGGTGACTGCATGGCTGCAATAGACGCATTTTGTAGCATTAAGGTTAATGATTAATCGATTAATTGATCGGTAATTCGATCATGGAAATGATCGAAAATTTGCATCCCTAAATAGAATAGAATAGAATAGAATAGAATAGAATAGGTAAGTGCTATTATTAATTGGTCAGGTGCTGGCGAAAAAGATGCGGCTTTAGACATTTAGACAAAATGGCTAAAGACTCAGCTATTCGATTGTGATAGGCAGGTTGTTCCAGCAGCTGGGAACAGTCCAGGAAAAGGTCTGTGCGTGTGATTTTGTGCCTCTTTGAAATGGCACCACGAAGCATCATTTATTTGCAGAACGCAAGCTTCTGGAGGGTACATAAGTCTGAACTAGCCGGTTTAGGTATATTGGTACACCAGTACTTTGAATTTGATGCGAGCGGCTATTGGCAGCCAGTGCAAACTGATGAAGAGAGGTGTGACACTGGCTTTCTTTGGCTCATTGAAGATCACTCTCGCTGCTGCATTCTGAATCAGTTGCGGAGGCTTGAAAGTACATGCGGGAAGGCCCGCCGAGAGAGCATTAAAATAGTCCAGTCTGGAGAGAACAAGAGCTTGGACAAGGAGTTGTGCGTTCTGCTCTGTTACAAAGGGTTTAATCTTCTTAATGTTGTATAAGGCAAATCTGCAGGACTGGGTCGTTGTAGCAATATGGTCTGTGAAGCTTAACTGATCATCCATCACAACTCCAAGGTTCCTGGCTGTCCTGGAAGGAGCTGTACAGAGATGTTGTGATGAAGTGCTGGGTTGGCTGAGACCACGAGCAGTTCTGTCTTGGCAAGGTTGAGTTGAAGGTGATGGTCCTTCATCCAGCCAGAAATGTCTCTCAGGCAGGCTGCAATGCGAACAGCTACTGTCGGATCATTTGGTTGGAATGAAAAGTAGAGTTGAGTGTCATAAGCATAGCAGTAATAAGAAAAGAAATGCTTCTGAATGACCTAAAGATGACATGTAAATGAAGAAGAGAAGAGGCCCAAGCACTGAGCCCTGAGGAACCCCAGTAGCAAGAAGTTGTGACTTAGAAACCTCAACCCTCCACAACACCTTGAAGGACCTACCTGACAGGTAAGACTTAAACCACTGGAGTACGGTTACTGAGAGACCCATCTCCATGAGGATAGACAGGAGGATCTGTCTATCCATTTACAAACATAAGGCTCTTTCATACTGCAATTCCGGAAAATACACGGGTAATGTGTCCCGGCAATTGTTCCCAGGTCGCTAGATTTTGCCCCTTTCACACAGCCAGTGATTAACCTGAATATGTGCGTGCATTCACACACAACCCGTAAAGGTCTGGTAATGACACGTGACATCAGAATGTGACGTCAAGTCAAGTCAAGTCATCTTTATTTATATAGCGCTTTAAACAAAAAAGATTGGTTCAAAGCAACTGAACAACATTAATTAGGAAAACAGTGTGTCAATAATACAAAATGACAGTTAAAGCCAGTTCATCATTGAATTCAGTGATGTCATGATGCAGCTCAGTTCAGTTTAAATGGTATCTGTGCAATAATTTGCAATCAAGTCAACGATATCGCTGTAAATGAAGTGTCCCCAACTAAGCAAGCCAGAGGCGACAGCGGCAAGGAACCAGAACTCCATCAGTGAGAGAATGGAGAAAAAAACCTTGGGAGAAACCAGGCTCAGTAGGGGGGGCCAGTTCTCCTCTGACCAGACGAAACCAGCAGTTCAATTCCAGGCTGCAGCAAAGTCAGTTTGTGCAGAAGAATCATCTGTTTCCTGTGGTCTTGTCCCGGTGGTCGTCTGAGACAAGGTCTTTACAGGGGATCTGTCTCTGGGGCTCTAGTCGTGGTCTCCGCTGTCTTTCAGGGCTGTAGAGGTCCTTTCTAGGTGCTAATCCACCATCTGGGCTGGATACATACTGGATCCGGGTGACTGCAGTGACCATCTGACTTGGATACAGACTGGATCTGGTGGCTACGGTGACCTCGGAATAAGAGAGAAACAGACTAATATGAGCGTAGATGCCATTCAGCTAACGATGTAGCAAGTACATCGGTGTTATGGGAAGTGTTCCCGGTTCCGGTTTACCTAATTAATGCAGCCTAAAAATCCTTTAACGGATTTGGATATTAGAAGTGTATTAGTATGTTATGTGTAAGCCGGGTTAAAGAGATGGGTCTTTAATCTAGATTTAAACTGCAAGAGTGTGTCTGCCTCCCGAACAATGTTAGCTAGGTTATTCCAGAGTTTGGGCGCTAAATAGGTGAAGGATCTGCCGCCCGCAGTTGACTTTGATATTAAAGGTATTATCAAATTGCCAGAGTTTTGAGAACGGAGCGGACGTGGAGGACTATAATGTAACAAGAGCTTGTTCAAATACTGAGGTGCTAAACCATTCAGGGCTTTATAAGTAATAAGCAAGATTTTAAAATCTATACGATGTTTGATAGGGAGCCAGTGCAGTGTTGACAGGACCGGGCTAATATGATCATACTTCCTGGTTCTAGTAAGAACTCTAGCTGCTGCATTTTGGACTAACTGGAGTTTTTGTTTACTAAGCGTGCAGAACAACCACCCAATAGAGCATTACAATAGTCTAACCTTGAGGTCATAAACGCATGGATTAACATTTCTGCATTTGACATTGAGAGCATCGGCCGTAATTTAGATATATTTTTGAGATGGAAAAAATGCATTTTTACAAATGCTAGAAACGTGGCTTTCTAAGGAAAGGTTGCTATCAAATAGCACACCTAGGTTCCTAACTGATGACGAAGAATTGACAGAGCAGCCATCAAGGCTTAGACAGCGTTCTAGGTCATTACATGCAGAGCTTTTAGGCCCTATAATTAACACCTCTGTTTTTTCAGAATTTAGCAGTAAGAAATTACTCGTCATCCAGTTTTTTATATTGACTATGCATTCCGTTAGTTTTTCAAATTGGTATGTTTCGCCAGGCCGCGATGAAATATAGAGCTGAGTATCATCAGCATAACAGTGAAAGCTAACACCGTGTTTCCTGATGATATCTCCCAAGGGTAACATGTAAAGCGTGAAGAGTAACAGCCCTAGTACTGAGCCTTGCGGTACTCCATACTGCACTTGTGAACGATATGATACCTCTTCATTCACTGCTACGAATTGATGGCGGTCATATAAGTACGATTTAAACCATGATTATGCACTTCCATTAATGCCAACAAAGTCTTCTAGTCTATGCAAAAGAATAGTGTGGTCAATAGTGTCGAACGCAGCACTAAGATCCAATAGCACTAATAGAGAGATACAACCACGATCAGATGATAAGAGCAGGTCATTTGTAACTCTAAGGAGAGCAGTCTCAGTACTATGATACGGTCTAAATCCTGACTGGAAATCCTCACAGATGCCATTTTTCTCTAAGAAGGAATATAATTGTGAGGATACTACCTTTTCTAGTATCTTTGAAAGAAAAGGGAGATTCGAGATCGGTCTATAATTAACTAGTTCTTTGGGGTCAAGTTGTGGTTTTTTGATGAGAGGCTCAATAACAGCTAGTTTGAAGGGTTTTGGGACATACCCTAATAACAATGAGGAATTAATAATAGTCAGAAGAGGATCTATGACTTCTGGAAGCACCTCTTTTAGGAGCTTAGATGGAATAGGGTCTAACATACATGTTGTTGGTTTAGATGATTTAACAAGTTTATACAATTCTTCCTCTCCTATAGTAGAGAATGAGTGGAACTGTTCCTCAGGGGATCTATAGTGCACTGTCTGATGTGATACTGTAGCTGATGGCTGCATGGTTACAATTTTATCTCTAATAGTATCGACTTTAGAAGTAAAGTAGTTCATAAAGTCATTACTGCTGTGATGTTGAGAAATGTCAACACTTGTTGATGCTTTATTTTTTCGTTAATTTAGCCACTGTATTGAATAAATACCTGGGGTTATGTTTGTTTTCTTCTAAAAGAGACGAAAAGTAATCAGATTTAGCAGTTTTTAATGCTTTTCTGTAAGATAGGTTACTTTCCCTCCAAGCAATACGAAATACTTCTAGTGCTTTTATTTTCCTCCAGCTGCGCTCCATTTTCCGGGCTGCTCTCTTTAGGGTGCGAGTGTGCTCATTACACCACGGTGTCAGACTGTTTTCCTTAACCTTCCTTAAAGGAGCGTAAAGGAGCAACTGTATTTAAAATACTAGAAAAGAGAGAGTCCATAGTTTCTGTTACATCATCAAGTTGTTCTGAGGTTTTGGATATGCTAAGGAATTGGGATACATCAGGAAGATTACTTATAAAGCAGTCTTTTGTTGTAGAAGTGATGGTTCTACCATACTTGTAACAAGAAGTAGAATTTACAGTTTAAGCTATATGAAGTTTGCACAAAACTAAAATAATGATCTGAGATATCATCGCTTGGCTGCATTATTTCAACACCATCAACATCAATTCCATGTGACAGTATTAAATCTAGAGTATGATTTCGACAATGGGTAGGTCCTGAGACGTGTTGTCTAACCCCAATAGAGTTCAGAATGTCTATAAATGCTGATCCCAATGCATCTTTTTCATTATCAACATGGATATTAAAATCACCAACAATTAAAACTTTATCTGCAGCCAGCACTAACTCGGATGTAAAATCAGCAAACTCTTTAATAAAGTCTGTATGGTGCCCTGGTGGCCTGTATACAGTAGCCAGTACAAACATCACAGGGGATTTATCATTAACATTTGTTTCTCTGGATAATGTTATATTAAGCACCAATACTTCAAACGAGTTATACTTGAAGCCTGCCCTCTGAGAAATCCTGAAAACATTGTTATAAATTGAAGCAACACCTCCCCCTTTACCTTTTGGATGTGGCTCTTGTTTATAACAATAATCTTGGGGTGTAGACTCATTTAAAATAATGTGATCATCAGGTTTTAGCCAGGTTTCTGTCAAACAGAGTGCATCTAGATTATGATCACTGATCATATTATTTACAAAAAGTGCTTTCGTAGAAAGGGACCTGATATTCGATAAGCCAAGCTTTATCATTTGTTTATCCGTATTGCATCTGTTTTTTATTTGTTGAACCTCAGTTAAATTGTTGCTCTTAAATTGGTTTGGACGTTTTTTGTATTTTCTAGCCTGGGGAACAGACACAGTCTCTATAGTGTGATATCTAGGTGAAAGAGTCTCTATGTGCTGAGAAATTAACTGACTTCTGTGACTGGAGGCGGCTAGCAGACGGTCGGTTTAGCCAGTCTGTCTGCTTCCTGACCTGGGCCCCAGTTAGTCAAGTACAAACTCTAAGACTATGTGCCATATTTCTAGACAGAAGAGCGGCACCACCCCAGGAGGGATGAAGACCATCTCTTTTCAAACAGGTCAGGTCTGCCCCAAAAGCTTGTCCAATTGTCTATGAAAACCTATGTTATTCTGCGGGCACCACTTAGACATCCAGCCATTGAGTGATGACAATCTGCTATGTATCTCATCACCACGGTAAGCAGGGAGGGGACCAGAGCATATTACAGTGTCTGACATCATGCTTGCAAGTTCACACACCTCTTTTTAATGTTATTTTTAGTGATCTCCGACTGGCGAAGTCGAACATCATTAGCACCGGCGTGAATAACAATCTTACGGTATTTACGTTTAGCATTAGCCAGCACTTTTAAATTTGCTAAGATTTCAGGCGCTCTGGCTCCCGGTAAACATTGGACTATGGTGGCTGGTGTCTCTATTTTCACATTCCGTACAGTAGAATCGCCAATAACTAGAGCACTTTCATCAGGTTTCTCAGTGGGTGCATCACTGAGTGGGGAGAACCTGTTTAATGTTTTGATCGGAACAGAAGAGTGGTGTTTAGACCCACGACTATGCTGCCTCACAGTCACCCAGTTGCCCTGCTGCAATAGGGCTGTTACCGAAACCGAACAATGTACAGGACTCCCTGAGCTAGACGCATCCAAAGCCGTATCTAGAGCCCTCACATTCTTACTGTCCTCAATTAAAGTTTGGATGCGTGTCTCTAATTCTGAAATCTTCTCTGTCAGCCTAACTATTTCCCTGCATTTATCACATGTGAATCCCTTATCACCGACAGAGATAGATAAACTATACATGTGGCAAGCAGTGCAAATAACAATAGCAGGAGAAGCCATTACTCACCGTGCTTGATGAAAGGTTCTTACCACAGTTGTTTGATGAACTTGTGAAAACCGGAGAGATAGAGTGTAATTTACGAGTCAAAAACACTAGGCACGTTAACTTTCACTTAAGCTTGTTAACGAGCTCAGCTTCAGCGCGGATAGTGAGGAACTACCTGATCTTTGCTTCGTTACAGTTTGAACATATTTTTTCGCCGCGAACGTTGATCTGCCTTCAAAACACCCGGTAAAAGAGTCACACGCTAATGCACATCAACACTATGACACACCCTTTATGGCATTGGTTCTGGCTTTTGTTCACACAGAGCTTGTTCCGGGACTGAACCCGGCAATGTTACTAGGTCCCCAACCTGGGATCGATCCCGGAATCAATCCCCGGACGTGTTTGCGTTCACACAGTAGGCGATCCGGCAATTTTTCGGCTCCAATGTGCAGTGTGAAAGGGGCTATACTGACCTCCTGGCGAAACTTTCAGATGCCATTTTTTAGCACATCTTTCCAACCTGGCAACCATGTTTGCAATTGTGGTTGCTAAATAGATGCACTTATGTGGCCTTGTTTTTAGTCTTTAAGAAAACATTAACATAATTTGGAATATGAAGTTAATATTAGGAATTTCACAGGTTCAGCTTTTGAGACAATCTTTCACTAGACTTCTTAATGTAGAGACTGGGTTTATTTATATGATAAGCTAAATCATAAGTCAAATCAAGTCACCTTTATTTATATAGCGCTTTTAACAATACAGATTGTATCAAAGCAACTGAATAACACTAATTAGGAAAATAGTGTGCCAGTAATGCAAAATGACATTAGTAAACCCTAATTTTCCAGTTAAAGAATCAGAATCAGAATCAGAATCAGAAAGAGCTTTATTGCCAAGTATGCTTACGCATACAAGGAATTTGTTTTAGTGACATAAGCTTCCAGCTTGAATTTCTGAGCCCTTCTCCTCACTCTGGATGTATACAGTTCTTGAAGGGTGGGCAGGGGGGCACCAATAATCCTTTCAGCAGTCCGAACTGTTCTCTGTAGTCTTCTGATGTCTGATTTTGTAGCTGAACCGAACCAGACAGTTATTGAAGTGCACAGTACAGACTCAATGACGGCTGAGTAGAACTGTTTCAGCAGCTCCTGTGCCAGGTTAAACTTCCTCAGCGGGTTAAGAAAGTACAACCTTTGTTGGGCCTTTTTAACGAGTCAATGTGATTGTCCCACTTCAGGTCCTGAGAGATGGTGGTTCCCAGGAATCTGA
This sequence comes from Cyprinus carpio, assembly GCF_018340385.1. Taxonomy (NCBI): domain Eukaryota; kingdom Metazoa; phylum Chordata; class Actinopteri; order Cypriniformes; family Cyprinidae; genus Cyprinus; species Cyprinus carpio. Next base: position 1,096,205 of record NW_024879238.1, on the reverse strand, counting down.
ATGACTTCACTGCAGCCACAGTGCTGCACTGCAGCCAAAATGCCGGCAGCCATATCACCCTGGAGCCCAAGACCGGTTGCCCACTGAAGCTAAGCAGGGCTGAGTCTGGTCAGTACCTGGATGGGAGACCTCCTGGGAAAACTAGTTTGCTGCTGGAAGAGGTGCTAGTGAGGCCAGCAGGGGGTGCTCAACCTGTGGTCTGTGTTGGTCCTAGTGCCCCAGTGTTGTGATGAGAATACTATACTGTTAACAAGCACCATCCTTCGGATGAGACGTTAAACTGAGGTCCTGACTCTCTGTGGTCATTAAAAATCCCAGGATGTCTTTCGAAAAGAGTAGAGGCCCATTGGCCTCTGACCATCATGGCCTCCTAAAAATCCCCATGTCTGCTGATTGGCTTCATCACTCTGTCTCCTCTCCACCAATAAGCTGGTGTGTGGTGGGCGTTCTGGCGCAATATGGCTGCCGTTGCATCATCCAGGCGGATGCTGCACACTGGTGATGGATGAGGAGATACCCCCTGACAATGTAAAGCACTTTGAGTGCCTAGAAAAGCGGTATATAAATTTAAGGAATTATTATTATTATTAAATTATTAGTGCTGTCTATGATGGTGAGTGGGGGGAGTGTGGGGGGTTTCTCCTGAAGTCCATGATCATCTCCACTGTTTTTAGAGTGTTCAGCTCCAGGTCGTTAAGACTGCACCAGACAGCCAGCTGCTCAACCTCTTGTCTGTAAGCAGACTCATCATCATCCTGGATGACACTGATGACTGTAGTGTCGTCTGCAAACTTCAGGAGCTTGACAGAGGGGTCTTTAGAGGTGCAGTCATTGGTGTAGAGGGAGAAGAGCAGTGGGGAGAGAGCACATCCCTGAGGGGCACCAGTGTTGGTGGAGCAGCTGTTGGTCATGAATTTCCCCAGTCTCACTAGCTGTTGCCTATCTGTCAGAAAGCTGGTGATCCACTGACAGATAGAGCTAGGAACAGAGAGCTGGGTCAGTTTGGTCTGGAGGGCTGTTGGTATGATGGTGTTGAAAGCCGAACTAAAGTCCACAAACAAGATCCTCACATAAGTCCCTGTTTTGTCCAGATGTTGCAGGATGAATTGCAATCCCATGTTGATTGCATCATCCACGGACCTGTTTGCTCGGTAAGCAAACTGCAGGGGTTCCAGTAAGGGTCCAGTGAAGTCCTTCAGATAAGCCAGAACCAGTTTTTCAAACGACTTCATGATGACAGACGTTAGAGCCACAGGTCTGTAGTCGTTAAGTTCCTGTTATCTTGGGTTTTCTTTGGAACGGAGATGATGGTGGAGCGTTTTTGAAGCAAGGAAGGCACTTCACAAAACTCCAGAGATCTGTTGAAGATCTGTGAAAAGATGGGGGCCAGTTGGTCAGCACAGGTTCATCACTGAGTGAACCTGTTCATCATTGAATTCAGTGATGTCATTATCCAGCTCAGTTCAGTTAAATAGTAAATAGTATCTTGCAATCATTTGCAATCAAGTCAACAATATCGCTGGAAATGAAGTGTCCCCAACTAAGCAAGCCAGAAGCAACAGCTGCAAGGAACCAAAACTCCATCGGTGACAGAATGGCGAAAAAACCTTGGGAGAAACAGGCTCTGTCGGGGGGCGAGTTCTCCTCTGGCCAACTCCATCGGTAAGATAATAAAATAAAACCTTAGAAATTAGAGGGGTTAGACTGTGAAGATTTAGGAAAAGAAGCAATGCCTAAATGTTTGCTGTATTCTACAAGAGCATAAATCTTCTGTTTTTATTGTGAGTGTGCACAAATGAAAGTATAAACACGTTTTTGCGGAAAAGGTTTATATTTTTTTATGTCTCAGCTGTTTCGATCGCTGCCGGAACCTGATGCACACATATTCCAGCAATTCAAAACTTACATCGCAGTCTGTTCATTATCAAAATAAAATAGTCAACTCTAAACATTTAAAAGGTTACACTAGTCACTCTGCTCGTAAATAGACAGTATACCGGTCCACTCTGCTGTTATGCCAAGGACGTTTTTGCTCATATGAAGAGGATGATCTTTTCCGTTATATGCGACAAAGCACGTAAAGTACAACGCCTAGTTTACATTTATAAAAATAATAGTTTAACATTCAAATACATTGCGAATATGGAAACATTTGGATTTGTGCCGAATGAGAGCATGAGCAATAACCTCCAAATAAATCTAGCCAAAACCCCGTGCTCGCTCCGTCCGTCCTCGTACGACAGCGCACTGGTCATGATCTAATACACTGTAAATGCCGGATGTTTAAAAACAAATAGGGCCTACTGGAACGCAAAATTTACAAAATCCGACATTTTCCAGACAGAATCCAGCAGGATCAAATTAAATACTGGTCATAATAATCAAATAAAAAGATTTAATGTGAGCAACAGTGTGTTTTGCCGCGCAGCAGCGCCGATGGAAGCAGTTCACTTACTGCGCAGCACAGTCAACACATGTGCCACAATTACGTTTGGGATAATTTTATTTTAATGGGGTTTAATCTTCCCCAATGTTGTATAAGGCAAATCTGCAGGACTGGGTCGTTGTGTAGCAATATGGTCTGTGAAGCTTAACTGATCATCCATCACAACTCCAAGGTTCCTGGCTGTCCTGGAAGGCAGCTGTACAGAGATGTTGTGATGAAGTGCTGGGTTGGCTGAGACCACGAGCAGTCCTGTCTTAGCAAGGTTGAGTTGAAGGTGATGGTCCTTCATCCAGCTAGAAATGTCTCTCAGACAGGCTGCAATGCGAACAGCTACTGGTTGGATCATATGGTTGGAATGAAAAGTAGAGTTGAGTGTCATAAGCATAGCAGTAATAAGAAAAGAAATGCTTCTGAATGACCCTAAAGATGACATGTAAATGAAGAAGAGAAGAGGCCCAAGCACTGGAGCCCGGAGGAACCCCAGTAGCAAGAAGTTGTGACTTAGAAACCTCAACCCTCCACAACACCTTGAAGGACCTACCTGACAGGTAAGACGTAAACCACTGGAGTGCGGGTTACTGAGAGACCCATCTCCATGAGGATAGACAGGAGGATCTGTCTATCCATTTACAAACATAAGGCTCTTTCATACTGCAATTCCGGAAAATACACGGGTAATGTGTCCGGCAATTGTTCCCGGGTCGCTAGATTTTGCCCCTTTCACACAGCCAGTGATTAACCTGAATATGTGCGTGCATTCACACACAACCCGTAAAGGTCTGGTAATGACACGTGACATCAGAATGTGACGTGTAATTTACGAGTCAAAAACACTAGGCACGTTAACTTTTCACTTAAGCTTGTTAACGAGCTCAGCTTCAGCGCGGATAGTGAGGGAACTACCTGATCTTTGCTTCGTTACAGTTTTGAACATATTTTTTTCGTCGCGACGTTGATCTGCCTTCAAAACAACCGGTAAAAGAGTCACACGCTAATGCACATCAACACTATGACACACCCTTTATGGCATTGGTTCTGGCTTTTGTTCACACAGAGCTTGGCAATGTTACTAGGTCCCCAACCTGGGATCGATCCCGGAATCAATCCTGCCGACGTGTTTGCGTTCACACAGTAGGCGATCCGGCAATTTTTCGGCTCCAATGTGCAGTGTGAAAGGGGCTATACTGACCTCCTGGCGAAACTTTCAGATGCCATTTTTTAGCACATCTTTCCAACCTGTCAACCATGTTTGCAATTGTGGTTGCTAAATAGATTCACTTATGTGGCCTTGTTTTTAGTCTTTAAGAGAAAACATTAACATAATTTGGAATATGAAGTTAATATTATGAATTTCACAGGTTCAGCTTTTGAGACAATCTTTCACTAGACTTCTTAATGTAGAGACTGGGTTTATTTATATGATAAGCTAAATCATAAGTCAAATCAAGTCACCTTTATTTATATAGCGCTTTTAACAATACAGATTGTATCAAAGCAACTGAATAACATTAATTAGGAAAATAGTGTGCCAGTAATGCAAAATGACATTAGTAAACCCTAATTTTCCAGTTAAAGAATCAGAATCAGAATCAGAATCAGAAAGAGCTTTATTGCCAAGTATGTTTACGCCTATACAAGGAATTTGTTTTTAGTGACATAAGCTTCCAGTACACAGAGACAACAACCCACAGAAAAAAAAGAGAAAAAAAAAAAATGCAAAGAAATAAATTGTATGAAACAGTTGTGCTATAGATGATAATGGAATAGAATAGACTAAGATGCAGAGATGTACTTGGATGGAGGGGTAACAAATAAATATAAGAATATTGCACAATTTTTATTGCATAAGTGGGGAACAATTTAAGTGTTCATGAGGTAGATTGCCTGGGGGAAGAAACTGTTCTTGTGCCTGACTGTCCTGGTTTTTGTGGCTCTGAAGCGCCGGCCAGATGGCAAAAGTTCAAAAAGGGGGGTAACTTGAATGAGAAGGATCAAGAGTGAATTTCTGAGCCCTTTTCCTGACTCTGGATGTATACAGTTCTTGAAGGGTGGGCAGGGGGGCACCAATAATCCTTTCAGCAGTCCGAACTGTTCTCTGTAGTCTTCTGATGTCTGATTTTGTAGCTGAACCAAACCAGACAGTTATTGAAGTGCACAGTACAGACTCAATGACGGCTGAGTAGAACTGTTTCAGCAGCTCCTGTGCCAGGTTAAACTTCCTCAGCGGGTTAAGAAAGTACAACCTTTGTTGGGCCTTTTTAACAAGTCAATGGAGTCAATGTGATGTCCCACTTCAGGTCCTGAGAGATGGTGGTTCCCAGGAATCTGAATGACTTCACTGCAGCCACAGTGCTGCACTGCAGCCAAAATGCCGGCAGCCATATCACCCTGGAGCCCAAGACCGGTTTTCCACTGAAGCTAAGCAGGGCTGAGCCTGGTCAGTACCTGGATGGGAGACCTCCTGGGAAAACTAGGTTGCTGCTTTTGGAGGTTCTGGTTGGGGGGGCTGGGGGTGTTCTTCATGTGGTCTGTGTGGGTTAATTTGAAGCTGTGTTGTGATGAGAATACTATACTGTTAACAAGCACCATCCTTCGGATGAGACGTTAAACTGAGGTCCTGACTCTCTGTGGTCATTAAAAATCCCAGGATGTCTTTCGAAAAGAGTAGAGGTGTGACCTCGGCATCCTGGCTAAATTCGCCCATTGGCCTCTGACCATCATGGCCTCCTAACAATCCCCATATCTGCTGATTGGCTTCATCACTCTGTCTCCTCTCCACCAATAAGCTGGTGTGTGGTGGGCGTTCTGGCGCAATATGGCTGCCGTTGCATCATTCAGGTGGATGCTGCACACTGGTGGTGGATGAAGAGATACCCCCTGACAATGTAAAGTGCTTTGAGTGCCTAGAAAAGCGCTATATAAATGTAAGGAATTATTATTATTATTAAATTATTAGTGCTGTCTATGATGGTGAGTGGGGGGAGTGTGGGGGGTTTCTCCTGAAGTCCATGATCATCTCCACTGTTTTCAGAGTGTTCATCTCCAGGTCGTTAAGACTGCACCAGACAGCCAGCTGCTCAACCTCTTGTCTGTAAGCAGACTCATCATCATCCTGGATGAAACTGATGACTGTAGTGTCGTCTGTAAACTTCAGGAGCTTGACAGAGGGGTCTTTAGAGGTGCAGTCGTTGGTGTAGAGGGAGAAGAGCAGTGGGGAGAGAGCACATCCCTGAGGGGCACCAGGGTTGGTGGAGCGGCTGTTGGACATGAATTTCCCCAGTCTCACTAGCTTTTGCCTATCTGTCAGAAAGCTGGTGATCCACTGACAGATAGAGCTAGGAACAGAGAGCTGGGTCAGTTTGGTCTGGAGGGCTGTTGGTATGATGGTGTTGAAAGCCGAACTAAAGTCCACACAACAAGTTCCTCACATAAGTCCCTGTTTTGTCCAGATGTTGCAGGATGAAGTGCAATCCCCATGTTGATTGCATCATCCACGGATCTGTTTGCTTGGTAAGCAAACTGCAGGGGTTCCAGTAAGGGTCCAGTGAAGTCCTTCAGATAAGCCAGAACCAGTTTTTCAAACGACTTCATGATGACAGACGTTAGAGCCACAGGTCTGTAGTCGTTAAGTCCTGTTATCTTGGGTTTCTTTGGAACGGAGATGATGGTGGAGCGTTTGAAGCAGGAAGGCACTTCACAAAACTCCAGAGATCTGTTGAAGATCTGTGAAAAGATGGGGGCCAGTTGGTCAGCACAGGTTCATCACTGAGTGAACCTGTTCATCATTGAATTCAGTGATGTCATTATCCAGCTCAGTTCAGTTAAATAGTAAATAGTATCTTGCAATCATTTGCAATCAAGTCAACAATATCGCTGGAAATGAAGTGTCCCCAACTAAGCAAGCCAGAAGCAACAGCTGCAAGGAACCAAAACTCCATCGGTGACAGAATGGCGAAAAAACCTTGGGAGAAACAGGCTCTGTCGGGGGGCGAGTTCTCCTCTGGCCAGATGAAACCAGCAGTTCAATTCCAGACTGCAGCAAAGTCACATTGTGCAGGGGACTCAACTGGTTCCTGTGATCTTGTCCCGGTGGTCGTCTGAGACAAGGTCTTTACAGGGGATCTGTATCTGGGGCTCATCTTTCCTGTGATCTTGTCCCGGTGGTCGTCTGAGACAAGGTCTTTACAGGGGGTTGCTGATCCACCATCTGGGCTGGATACATACTGGATCCGGGTGACTGCAGTGACCATCTGATCTGGATACAGACTGGATCTGGTGGCTTCGGCGACCTCGGAATAACAGAGAAACAGACTAATATTAGCATAGATGCAATTCTTCTAACAAAGTAGCAAGTACATTGGGTGTTATGGGAAATGTTCCCGATTCCGGTTTACCTAATTAATGCAGCCTAAAATCCTTTAACAGATTTGGATATTAGAAGCGTAAGCCAGGTTAAAGAGATGGGTCTTTAATCTAGATTTAAACTGCAAGAGTGTGTCTGCCTCCCGAACAATGTTAGGTAGGTTATTCCAGAGTTTAGGCGCTAAATAGGAAAAGGATCTGCTTCCCGCAGTTGATTTGGATATTCTAGGTATTATCAAATTGCCAGAGTTTTGAGAACGGAGCGGACGTGGAGGACTATAATGTAACAAGAGCTCGTTCAAATACTGAGGTGCTAAACCATATTTTTGAGATGGAAAAATGCAGTTTTACAAATGCTAGAAACGTGGCTTTCTAAGGAAAGGTTGCTATCAAATAGCACACCTAGGTTCCTGACTGATGACGAAGAATTAACAGAGCAGCCATCAGGTCTTAGACAGCGTTCTAGGTTATTACATGCAGAGTTCTTAGATCCTATAATTAATACCCTCTGTTTTTTTCAGAATTTAGCACTAAGAAATTACTCGTCATATAGTTTTTTTATATCGACACTGCATTCCGCTAGTTTTTCAAAATAGTATGTTTCGCCAGAAATATAGAGCTGAGTATCATCAGCATAACAGAGAAAGCTAACACCATGTTTCCTGATGATATCTCCAAGGGTAACGTTTAAGGTGTAAAGAGTAACGGCCCTAGTTACTGAGCCTTGAGGTACTCCATACTAGACTTGTGATCGATATGATACCTCTTCATTCACTGCTACAAATTGATGGCGGTCATATAAGTATGATTTGAACCATGATAATGCACTTCCATTAATGCCAACAAAGTTCTCTAGTCTATTCAAAAGAATATTGTGGTCAATAGTGCCGAACACAGAGCTAAGATCCAGTAGCACTAATAGAGAGATACAACCACGATCAGATGATAAGAGCAGGTCATTTTTGTAACTCTAAGGAGAGCAGTCTCAGTACTATGATACGGTCTAAATCCTGACTGGAAATTCTGTGATGTAATATTTTTATATAAGTTTAAATAGTATCTGTGCAATCATACCTTTTCTAGTATCTTGGACAGAAAAGGGAGATTCGAGATCGGTCTGTAATTAACTAATTCTTTGGGGTCAGGTTGTGGTTTTTTGATGAGAGTTTTTGTTTTTTTTTTTTAAATAACAGCTGTTTGAAGGTTTTGGGGACATATCCTTTAATAATAGTCAGAAGATGATCTATGACTTCTGGAAGCACCTCTTTTAGGAGCTTAGATGGAATAGGGTCTAACATGCATGTTGTTGGTTTAAATGATTTAACAATTCATACAATTCTTCCTCTACTATAGTAGAGAATGAGTGGAACTGTTCCTCAGGGCATCTATAGTGCACTGTCCTGATGCGATACTGTAGCTGACGGCTGCATGGTTCTAATTTTATCTCTAATAGTATTGAGAAGTAAAGTAGTTCATAAAGTCATTACTGCTGTGCTGTTGGGAAATGTTAACATTTGTATTGAATAAATACCTGGGGTTACGTTTGTTTTCTTCTAAAAGAGATGAAAAGTTATCAGATCTAGCAGTTTTTAATGCTTTTCTGTAGGATAGGTTACTTTCCCGCCAAGCAATACCAAATACCTCTAGTTTTGTTTTTCTCCAGCTGCGCTCCATTTTTCGGGCTGCTCTCTTTAGGGTGCGAGTGTGCTCATTATACCACAGTGTAAGACAGTTTTCCTTAATCTTCCTTAAGCATAAAGGAGCAACTGTATCTAAAATGCTAGAAAAGAGAGAGTCCATAGTTTCTGTTACACATCATCAAGTTATTCTGAGAATTTGGATATGCTGAGGAATTGAGATAAATCAGGAAGATTACTTACAAAGCAGTCTTTTGTGGTAGAAGTAATGGTTCTAATACAGTTTTGGCTATATGAAGTTTGCACAAAACTAAATGATGATATGAGATATCATCGCTTGGCTGCATAATTTAAACACCATCAACATCAATTCCATGTGACAGTATTAAATCTAGAGTATTATTTCGACAATGAGTAGGTCCTGAGACGTGTTGTCTAACCCCAATAGAGTTCAGAAAGTCTATGAATGCTGATCCCAATGCATCTTTTTCATTATCAATATGGATATTAAAATCACCAACCATAATAATAATAAATAAAAAGTAATAAAAAAGGAAATTGGATTAGGTTAATTAAACCATGCTTATGAGTAGATTTGGTCTTGATCTGTGCTTATTTGAAAGTGCAGTAATTATGACTAAATGGAAAAAGTCTTCAAATATCAGATATAATCGTGATTATACATGTTGAGCAAAACCGCAATTCACGCAGCAGTTCTCTGCTTTCAGACACAGTTGGATACACACCTGTCTGTCTCTCTCTGTCTCTCAGGTGCGTGAGACTGATCCTGATGATCCTAATAAGGACATGGTGGTTCAACTCATAGACGACTTCAAGATCTCAGGGGTGAATGGGATTCGTATCCTGACAGCCTGCGTGTGTGTGTGTATATAAGTCTGTGGTTTTCTTTAACTCTTGTTCTCAGATGTGTGTATGGTGTTTGAAGTTCTTGGTCATCATTTGCTCAAGTGGATCATCAAGTCTAATTATCAGGGTTTGCCGCTACCCTGCGTCAAGAGCATCATTACACAGGTAATCATGCACATCATGCACACTTCCCGAATCTGTAAACACAGGTGTCCTGCATCCAGCATGTATTCAATGTTTCATATTCAGCTGCCTGGAGATGCTTTGAACCAATGAGATTTCACTGTGGGCAAAGCTACAAGAATCAGCACACAAATGACTGACAGAATGTCCTGTTAGCCAAGTCCCACTTCAGAGACTGCTTCCTGTGAAATTCACAGACGTCTATCTGTGCCGCCTTAAATGGGATGGTCTTATATATGGAGGATTGCTCTTGTCGCCTAGCAACTGTGAGAAATGCAGTTGATGAGTGACAGGAACGTTTGTACTGGACTGTTTTAAAAGTGATATTCAACTGTCTTTACAGTGATAAACCGGAAATGAGTGACCGTTGAACTGTACAGTTGAAATCAGTTCACTGACGATTCAGTGTAATTCAATCACTCTGTAAAGTCCATCAATTATGGGATGACATAAGCTCTGGTGAAAACAGTGATTAATTGTCATCCAGCTCAGTTCAGTTCTCATTCAGTGGTGTCCGTGCAGTCAGGATATGTTTTTTTTTTTAAACATAAATTACAAAGTATCTATAAAATCTCATAAGTAAGATATGTCAACATTTGGGCTGCTTTAAAGTGTTTTTTTTTTTTTTTTTTTTTTGTAATGTTAGATATCTGATTAAGTTGAAAATCTTTGCTTTTTTTTAATGTTTTATTATTTTGCTTTTTAATATATATTTGTATCACTGATATTCAAGAAAGACTCCATCTTTGCAATATGTTTGGCGTGAAGTGGATCTTGGGGTAGTCAGGGCTGGGAAAGAGCCATCTGTTAAAAAAAAAAAAAAGGAAGCATTACAAGGCCACATTTGAAGCGGCTGTGACGCTTTTGGTCCTCAAATGCAGCCTCTGAATTGGGACGCAGTAACAGTCAGACAGTAACTCCAGTTAATTCAGACCTGCCCACCTGTGCGCATTTTGACCTTAAAGTATGCTGGAAGGCTTTGTCACTTTAAACTATGCAAAAATCTAGTGATGCTTCTGTCCACGCACAGTAATCAAGCAATAGCAAAAGATGAAGAGTTCAACCAATCAGAGAGTTTTTGTTTTTCGGTTTTGCATTTAAATAATTTCTGTGCGTTTTATTTCCTTTCCAAACCAGCTCTGTTTGTGTGTATCTGTAAATCTGTGCACTGAGATGAGGAAATGCCTCTCCACCTAAAATGAACATTTGAAAAAGCAACACATGCCGAACATCATCACTTGTAATGAGAAATGTTTCTAAACCTGTTGTCCAACAAAATAGAACATTATAACATACTTAACAACATCAGTTGAATGTGACCCTGCGGTGGTTTTAAGAAGTAATGAGAAGTGTTTCTAAACCTGTTGTCCAACAAAATATCTTAATGTTTATTGTCTTAATGTTTCATTATTAAATTGTTTGTCTCTTGTTTTATTCAGTTACAATGATAGCTGGATGCCTTTGGCCATATTCGGGGATTTCCTGGAGCATCATGAGTTCCATTACTTTTGCAATACAAATGTGGATTTTCTGTGCGAGTGCATCCTCTGGTTTCCAGTGTGAATGAAACCGATATTGTCAAGTCAAGTCATCTTTATTTATATAGCGCTTTATACAAAAAAGCTTTGCGTCAAAGCAACTGAACAACATTAATTAGGAAAACAGTGTGTCAATAATGCAAAATGACAGTTAAAGGCAGTTCATCATTGAATTCAGTGATGTCATCATGCACCTCAGTTCAGTTTAAATAGTATCTGTGCAATAATTTGCAATCAAGTCAACGATATCGCTGTAAATGAAGTGTCCCCAACTAGGCAAGCCAGAGGCAACAGCGGCAAGGAACCAAAACTCCATCAGTGAGAGAATGGAGAAAAAAAAACCTTGGGAGAAACCAGGCTCAGTTGGGGGGCCAGTTCTCCTCTGATCAGATGAAACCAGCAGTTCAATTCCAGGCTGCAGCAAAGTCAGATTGTGCAGAAGAATCATCTGTTTCCTGTGGTCTTGTCCTGGTGGTCGTCTGAGACAAGGTCTTTACAGGGGATCTTTCTCTGGGGCTCTAGTCCTGGTCTCCGCTGTCTTTCAGGGCTGTTGGTGGTCGTCTGAGACAAGGTCTTTACAGGGGGTCTGTATATGTGGTTGTTGTGGTTGTCTGCGGTGACCCTCTGACTGGGATATAGACTGGATCTGGTGGCTACGGTGACCTCGGAATAAGAGAGAAACAGACTAATATGAGCATAGATGCCATTCTTCTAACGATGTAGCAAGTACATCGGGTGTTATGGGAAGTGTTCCCGGTTCCGGTTTACCTAATTAATGCAGCCTAAAAATCCTTTAACGGATTTGGATATTAGAGAGTGTATTAGTATTTTATGTGTAAGCCAGGTTAAAGAGATGGGTCTTTAATCTAGATTTAAACTGCAAGAGTGTGTCTGCCTCCCGAACAATGTTAGGTAGGTTATTCCAGAGTTTGGGTGCTAAATAGGAGAAGGATCTGCCGCCCGCAGTTGACTTTGATATTCTAGGTATTATCAAATTGCAAGAGTTTTGAGAACGGAGCGGACATGGAGGACTATAATGTAACAAGAGCTCGTTCAAATACTGAGGTGCTAAACCATCAGGGCTTTATAAGTAATAAGCAAGATTTTAAAATCTATAACGATGTTTGATAGGGAGCCAGTGCAGTGTTGACAGGACCGGGCTAATATGATCATACTTCCTGGTTCTAGTAAGAACTCTAGCTGCTGCATTTTTGGACTAACTGGAGTTTGTTTACTAAGTTTGCAGAACAACCACCCAATAGAGCATTACAATAGTCTAACCTTGAGGTCATAAACGCATGGATTAACATTTCTGCATTTGACATTGAGAGCATAGGCCGTAATTTAGATATATTTTTGAGATGGAAAAATGCAGTTTACAATTGCTAGAAAATGTGGCTTTCTAAGGAAAGTATGCTATCAAATAGCACACCTAGGTTCCTAACTGATGAAGAAGAATTGACAGATCAGCCATCAAGGCTTAGACAGAGTTCTAGGTCATTACATGCAGAGCTTTTAGGCCCTATAATTATCACCTCTGTTTTTTCAGAATTTAGCAGTAAGAAATTACTCGTCATCCAGTTTTTTATATCGACTATGCATTCCGTTACTTTTCCAAATTGGTATGTTTCGCCAGGCCGCGGAGAAATATAGAGCTGAGTATCATCAGCATAACAGTGACAGCTAACACCGTGTTTCCTAATGATATCTCCCAAGGGTAACGTGTAAAGCGTGAAGAGTAACGGCCCTAGTACTGAGCCTTGCGGTACTCCATACTGCACTTGTGAACGATATGATACCTCTTCATTCACTGCTACGAATTGATGGCGGTCATATAAGTACGATTTAAACCATGCTAATGCACTTCCATTAATGCCAACAAAGTGTTCTAGTCTATGCAAAAGAATAGTGTGGTCAATAGTGTCGAACGCAGCACTAAGATCCAATAGCACTAATAGAGAGATACAACCACGATCAGATGATAAGAGCAGGTCATTTGTAACTCTAAGGAGAGCAGTCTCAGTACTATGATACGGTCTAAATCCTGACTGGAAATCCTCACAGATGCCATTTTTCTCTAAGAAGGAATATAATTGTGAGGATACTACCTTTTCTAGTATCTTTGAAAGAAAAGGGAGATTCGAGATCGGTCTATAATTAACTAGTTCTTTGGGGTCAAGTTGTGTTTTTTTGATGAGAGGCTTAATAACAGCCAGTTTGAAGGATTTTGGGACATACCCTAATAACAATGAGGAATTAATAATAGTCAGAAGAAGATCTATGACTTCTGGAAGCACCTCTTTTAGGAGCTTAGATGGAATAGGTTCTAACATACATGTTGTTGGTTTAGATGATTTAAAAAGTTTATACAATTCTTCCTCTCCTATAGTAGAGAATGAGTGGAACTGTTCCTCAGGGGATCTATAGTGCACTGTCTGATGTGATACTGTAGCTGATGGCTGCATGGTTACAATTTTATCTCTAATAGTATCGACTTTAGAAGTAAAGTAGTTCATAAAGTCATTACTGCTGTGATGTTGAGAAATGTCAACACTTGTTGATGCTTTTTTTTTCGTTAATTTAGCCACTGTATTGAATAAATACCTCGGGGTTATGTTTGTTTTCTTCTAAAATAGACGAAAAGTAATCAGATTTAGCAGTTTTTAATGCTTTTCTGTAAGATAGGTTACTTTCCCTCCAAGCAATACAAAATACTTCTAGTTTTGTTTTCCTCCTGCTGCGCTCCATTTTCCGGGCTGCTCTCTTTAGGGTGCGAGTGTGCTCATTACACCACGGTGTCAGACTGTTTTCCTTAACCTTCCTTAAGCGTAAAGGAGCAACTGTATTTAAAATGCTAGAAAAGAGAGAGTCCATATTTTCTGTTACATCATCAAGTTGTTCTGAGGTTTTGGATATGCTAAGGAATTGGGATACATCAGGAAGATTACTTACAAAGCAGTCTTTTGTGGTAGAAGTGATGGTTCTACCATACTTGTAACAAGAAGTGGAATTTACAGTTTTAGCTATATGAAGTTTGCACAAAACTAAATAATGATCTGAGATATCATCACTTGGCTGCATAATTTCAACACCGTCAACATCAATTCCATGTGACAGTATTAAATCTAGAGTATGATTTCGACAATGAGTAGGTCCTGAGACGTGTTGTCTAACCCCAATAGAGTTCAGAATGTCTATAAATGCTGATCCCAATGCATCTTTTTCATTATCAAGTTGGATATTTAATTTACCAACAATTAAAACTTTATCTGCAGCCAGCACTAACTCGGATATAATATCAGCACTTTCTATAATAAAGTCTGTATGGTGCCCTGGTGGCCTGTATACAGTGGCCAGTACAAACATCACAGGGGATTTATCATTAACATTTGTTTCTCTGGATAATGTTATATTAAGCACCAACACTTCAAACGAGTTATACTTGAAGCCTGCCCTCTGAGAAATCCTGAAAACATTGTTATAAATTGAAGCAACACCTCCCCCTTTACCTTTTGGACGTAGCTCATGTTTATAACAGTAATCTTGGGGTGTAGACTCATTTAAAATAATGTAATCATCAGGTTTTAGCCAGGTTTCTGTCAAACAGAGTGCATCTAGATTATGATCAGTGATCATATTATTTACAAAAAGTGCTTTTCGTACAAAGGGACCTGATATTCAATAAGCCAAGCTTTATCATTTGTTTATCCGTATTGCATCTGTTTTTTTATTTGTTGAACCTCAATTAAATTGTTGCTCTTAAACTGGTTTGGACGTTTTTTGTATTTTCTAGCCCGGGGAACAGACACAGTCTCTATAGTGTGATATCTAGGTGAAAGAGTCTCTATGTCCTGAGAATTAAATGACTTCTGTGACTGGAGCCGGCTAGCAGACGGTCGGTTTAGCCAGTCTGTCTGCTCCCTGACCTGGGCCCCAGTTAGTCAAGTACAAACTCTAAGACTATGTGCCATATTTCTAGAAAGAAGAGCGGCACCACCCCAGGAGGGATGAAGACCATCTCTTTTCAACAGGTCAGGTCTGCCCCAAAAGCTTGTCCAATTGTCTATGAAACCTATGTTATTCTGCGGGCACTACTTAGACATCCAGCCATTGAGCGATGACAATCTGCTATGTATCTCATCACCACGGTAAGCAGGGAGGGGACCAGAGCATATTACAGTGTCTGACATCATGCTTGCAAGTTCACACACCTCTTTAATGTTATTTTTAGTGATCTCCGACTGGCGAAGTCAAACATCATTAGCACCGGCGTGAATAACAATCTTACTGTATTTACGTTTAGCATTAGCCAGCACTTTTAAATTTGCTAAGATGTCAGGTGCTCTGGCTTGTTGTTTTTAGTGATCTATGGTGGCTGGTGTCTCTATTTTCACATTCCGTACAATAGAATCGGCAATAACTAGAGCACTTTCATCAGGTTTCTCAGTGGGTGCTTCACTAAGTGGGAGAGAACCTTTTTAATGTTTTGATCGGAACAGAAGAGTGGTGTTTAGACCCACAACTATGCCGCCTCACAGTCACCCAGTTGTCCTGCTGCAAAGGCCCTGTTACCAGAACCGAACAATGTACAGTACTCCCTGAGCTAGACGCATCCAAATCCGTATCTAGAGCCCTCACATTCTTACTGTCCTCAATTAAAGTTTGGATGCGTGTCTCTAATTCTGAAATCTTCTCTGTCAGCCTAACTATTTCCCTGCATTTATCACATGTGAATCCCTCATCACCGACAGAGATAGATAAACTATACATGTGGCAAGCAGTGCAAATAACAATAGCAGGCGAAGCCATTACTCACCGTGCTTGATGAAAGATTCTTACCACAGTTGTTTGATGAACTTGTGAAAACCGGAGAGAGAGAGTAACGAGAGACAGGAGAGGAGGAAAGAAAACAGGGATAGGCACGAATGGAAACACTAATGACAAGCTAACGAGTGCTAACGCGATGCAGGTGCACTGATCTCGTGGATTTAAAATAAAAGTGAACGATCAAATTAATCAGATTAGATTGATAGATAATATCAGAAATATGGTGGGAATTAAGTTATATTTTATCACTTTAAACAATAGATAGTGTTAGTTATATAGAGATTCTACAGAAAAACAAAGCTACACGGAGCTACGATCACAAAACAGCAGCACGGCAAGCAGGAAGCAGGAATAACACTGTCCAACAGCGACAGTTGCATGTGTTTATAGCACTAAATATTGGTCAATCAGTAAAAAATACTACTTCTCTCAAAGGAAATTTGAAGTAGACGTGATAATCCATGTTTTTTTACAGTGTACAGAAGTTTTTGGAGTTTTAATTTTCAATTTTATAATAATAAAATTATCATTTTGAAATCATCATTTTATTTGTGTGATGAAGCGATGATCAAGTGTGGACTAGACTCACCTGAGGATTGCATGTGTTTTTGGTTTGGCTGCAGGTTCTGCAGGGCCTCGATTACCTTCACAGTAAGTGTAAGATCATCCACACGGATATCAAACCGGAGAACATCCTAATGTGTGTGGACAAGGCTTTCGTGCGCAGGATGGCGGTCGAGGCCACCGAGTGGCAGAAAGCAGGAGCGCCGCCGCCGTCTGGATCCGCTGGTATTCTGTTGTTCTTATTCGTGAATGATGATGAATGTGCTTGGTGAAGTTCTGACCGTGTTTCTTTGTGTTTGTTCGCAGTCAGCACGGCTTCTCAACTCCAACAGGTCAGTGAAGCCGTCATTCTCACGAACACATGCAGCTGTTTTACTGAGAAAACGGACAAATGACCACCATTTTCAACACATCAAAAACTCTGCTGTTTTACTGAGTTGTACATAACATACAAGCAGGGGCATCAGACAGGGGGTAATAGTGGAACTGAGTATAGATTGATTATTATTATTATGATTGATGAGGTGTAGTGTTGTAAGGGGCCCACCCCCTTGGTTGTGTGACTGGGGCCCAACATTTGGTTCTACGCTCCTGCATACAAGAACATAAAACTCTGATGTGAAGATATTTTAGGTGCACATCGTTTTTTACAAAACTGAACCAAGCCACATTAGAAAGTGAGTTTTGATGGGTAAGAGAGCATGTTGTGTGATCCACAGTGTTATTTAGAGCAGCCAGAGGCGTGTATGAACTGTTGTAGCTGCGCTGGATAGTGTGACTCTGAGCAAACGAGCATCTGCTGAAGTATGAGAGAACAAGTGCATGAAGTGTGTTTGTCTGAGTTGTCTCCTGTGGTTTGGCGCCTCCAGCAGGTGGGGAAAATATCCCAAAATAAAAAGAAGAAGCTGAAGAAGAAGCAGAAGCGGCAGGTGGAGCTGCTGGAGAGACGCATGCTGGAGATCGAAGCTCTGGAGCGAGAGGAGAAGCAGAGAGCTGGTGGCGCGTCGGACACCACACACTGTCCCAGCCTGGCTCTGGCGGACAGCGAGGATGATGAAGAGGATGATGAGGATGCAGATAAAGACGAGGAGGCAGAGGGAGAGAAAGTGCGGCCTGTCAGACTCACCAACCACACATGTGAGTTCAGTCTAGACTCTTTTAGATCATTTATAAAAAATAGGTGTTGATGAAAGTGATCCCTTGGTTTTAGGAATGTAAACAAATCTTGCTTCCCTAGACCAAATATGTTCTTTTTAATCTTGGAAACATCAAATATTTCCTGTGTGATCATGTATGCCACTGTTGCTTCCTTCTCAGTCCCTTGTTTAAATGGTAGATCATTTGTTCCAAAAGCAGAATCATTTCACATAAACACTACTCTGTCTCCAGGGTTCAGTGTTTGAAGTAACGCTTTCTGTTTACATTTTTGGCCAAGGATTTATCCTAACGTGCAGATGAAGATGGATCAGTTACTGTCAGTGTGTAGCACTAGTTCATAATGGATAAACTGCTAGTGATGATCAGACGATCTGATTCTCTGGACTGCTGCATGTTGAACCAGTTGAAGATGGTCTGATTTTCTGTGATTGCATTAGACTCCAGTGAGTCTTTTAACGATGAAGTAGATTACTCTTGTAACTCTTTGGAGAGGTTTGTCTCCTCTTCTAAGAAAAAGCATCCAATTCCATTAGTTTGTTCTGAAGATCTCTTGATTTTGCTGTCAAGCTGTTCTTTTTTTGACATTGTTTATTATCTATGGCCATTTGTTGTGGTGGTCAAGTAAAGTCAACTTTATTTATATAGTACCTTTAACAATGCAGGTTTTGTCAAAGCAACTTTACATAATTAAATAGGACAATAGTGTGTCAATAATGCAAAAGGACAATAGTAAATACTTATTTTTCAGTTAAAGGCAGTTCATCATTAATTCAGTGATGTCATCATCCAGCTCAGTTCAGTTTAAATTGTATCTGTGCAATCAAGTCAACGATATCACTGTAAATGAAGTGTACCCAACTAAGCAAGCCAGAGGCAACAGCAGCAAGGAACCAAAACTTCATCGTTGACAGAATGGAGAAAAAACCTTGGGAGAAACCAGGCTCAGTCGGGGGGCTAGTTCTCCTTTGCCCAGACGTAACCAGCAGTTCAATTCCAGGCTGCAGCAAAGTCACATTGTGCAGAAGAATCATCTGTTTCCTGTGGTCTTGTCCCGGTGGTCGTCTGAGACAAGGTCTTTACAGGGAATCTGTATCTGGGGCTCATCTTGTTGTCCTGGTCTCCGCTGTCTTTCAGGGATGTAGAGGTCCTTTCTAGGTGCTGATCCACCATCTGGGCTGGATACGTACTGGATCCGGGTGGCTGCAGTGACCATCTGATCTGTATACAGACTGGATCTGGTGGCTACGGTGACCTCGGAATAAGAGAGAAACAGACTAATATTAGCGTAGATGCCATTCTTCTAACGATGTAGCAAGTACATCGGGTGTTATGGGAAATGTTCCCGGTTCCGGTTTACCTATTTAATGTAGCCTAAAAATCCTTTAACGGATTTGAGTAATAGAAATGTGTTAGTTTGTTATGTGTAAGCCAGGTTAAAGAGATGGGTCTTTAATCTAGATTTAAACTGCAAGAGTGTGTCTGCCTCCCGAACAATGTTAGGTAGGTTATTCCAGAGTTTAGGCACTAAATAGGAAAAGGACGTGCCGCCCGCAGTTGATTTTGATATTCTAGGTATTAACAAATGGCCAGAGTTTTGAGAACGCAACGGACGCTGGTGGTCTTTTCACAAGGTCCTAGAAACTCTGAACTGACAGATCTTCAACTTTCTTTGTGTATTTGTAGTATGACAACATAAAGTTTGGTTGTGTATTGTTTTTTGAGTTGATGGCTGTCTAAAGTGTTTCCTCATAGATATGTCTCTGTCTCTCAGGTGCGGAGCCGGATCAGGATCAGCAGGAAATAGAGGAGAACGAGGAGGGTGCTGACATCCTTCCCACTGCCAACTGTCCTGCTGAAGAAGAGTCACACAGGCGCACACACACTCCACCTGAGCGACAGGACACTCCTGAGAATGAGGACGAGTGTGAAAACTCAAAAGAACAAGAGCAGGATGGAAATGAAGACGTGAGAGAGGAAGAGGAAGAGGAGGATAAAATAGAGGAAGAGGAAACGGAAGCCACACCCTCACAGAGTGCCGAGGATGAGCTGAAGACACATGAGTTTTCAAACGAGGAAGAAGCAGATCCACCTAAAGAGATGATAGAGAGACAAGAAAACGTGGTGGAGGAGCATGAAGATGAAGAATATGACGAGGAGGCAGAGGATGAAGACCAGGCACTGTCCAGCAAGGACCACAACAACACCTGTAAAACGAACAGTCACGTGATCACGTGTGTGCAGGAGCATCTGTCCTCGCCTCTGCTCTGCCCTCTGGTGGAGTCTGAGGTCAGCACGACCGACCGTGATGCTTCCGACGCCTCGTACGAACTTTTCAATGGAGAGACCGCGCTGACGAACGGAGCTCGGCACCGCGGCACCACGCCACGCTTCCCCGAGCTTCCTCTGGATCCCCAGATGGACAACTGCGAGCACGACGAGGCCCAGGCACTCAACACCAACTGCAGCCGAACAGTGTCCTCGTCCAGCACTGGAGACACGCCCAAAGGTCAGACACACTTCATACATGCATACATACACGACTTCTGTTTCCTTGACCAGGTTAATAAGCTCTCTGTGCATTTATCTGTCTGTCGGCAGCGAGGGTCAGAGCGGCCGATCTGCTGGTGAATCCTCTGGATCCGAGGAACGCAGATGTTCTGAGAGTCAAAATCGCTGATCTGGGCAATGCATGCTGGGTGGTAAGTAGGGCTGGGCGATATGATGATATTATCGTATATCGACAATGTCTTATAAGTATCGCGATGTTGATGTCAACAGTCAATTAACAGACGATTATCGTCATTATCGGAAAAAACTGACAAACGATAAACCTGGTGGTATGGTTGTTGAAAATATTTTTTATTGCATAGTAGTATAGTTAAAGTTAATTTTTTTTTTGAATGATGGAATGAAATAATTAAGTAGGAGGGTTGGAATTGAAAAGCTATTCCAATTTCGGAAATCAGATCAGATGGGTAAGATCAGCAATCAAATTACTTGTTATAAAATTACATTTCGATTCTGTTTCTCGATTTCTGTATGCGCATTTTGATTTCAAAAGATTCAAGTGCAAGAAAAGGAATAGAACCACCAGTCATTAATGTTAATCAAAGAACAAAATAAACGAAAATCCCTCACTGATCTTTAATGAATCACTTTAGTAACCTCAGTTTATATTTTATTTGCCTGTTGTTCGGCGCTGACTACTGTAATGGCAACGTGCATCTGTGTATGCGATTATTTTGGAGATGCATTCCAGTATAATTTATCCTTTTTTAGGTTATAGGCCTATTATATTTTGATCTGTAGTTTAATAAAAGTTAAACAGAAAAAAGACAAATATTAGCACTGCATGTTTCTGAATATTTATTTAAACAGACTGTATAATGATGAAAAACCACAAACATGACAGTTTTAATTAAAATATGCAAATTCCTTCTGTGCGAATTTCAGTGTAATATTTTTACAGATTTTTAAAACTGTGTATACAGTATAATTATGTTTAATTAAAATGAGATATAGCATTATAAATTCTTAATTCATTTGCAACAAAACTATAAAGTTGTGTTGCAAACAGATGAAGACATCAGTAGGCTTCTCAGCTCGCCCCTCAACACGCGTTTGGAGTTTCGGCAGCCCGACACTGAATATTATATTGTGGGCATTGTATTTTCATTAATAAAATAAAAATGAAAAAAATAAAGAAAGAAATTACCCCTACTTCTAAATGGATAGAGCAGTTATTTTTATTTTGTTTAAAACGGGCCAAAAGAGACCTCCGAACTAGGGATATTCATATTAATTGTTTAACCGTTAACTGCAAGTAAGAATTTCGACCGATTAATACAATCAGTTAAACCGTTTAAAAGGTATTTATTAAATTATTTTTTTCCAAGTTTTTTTCCCCAAGTATTTGTTTTAAGTTTGCTGCATGAATATTGCTACACATATTTAACATCTACTGTACATCTATAATGTCTAGGCTATATTCATGTCTATATTAAATGTGCGCATTTTCAAGTGTTTGCGTGGCGTGTGGAAGCTGAAAAGGCGCATGCTTATACTGCATGACAGTTAACATGGAGGCGCCAGTGCGATTGCTTGCACTTAAAATAGGCCTACTCCAGACAAGAATAATTACATTGTTCGAATCTATTAAGGGTCTACATTTGTTTGTGTACACTTACAATAACAACAAAACGTTGTATGCTTTAAAATTATTTAAGCAAACAGGATACTATTTCTGCCATGTCGGTTCCTGTAAAATTGAGTATGTCAACAATTAACCGAAGCTCTGTTGCCTCACAGACATGAGAAATATATCTATAGAACGCAAAATGTTTTAATAATGAACCAATTCAAACAGAAAACAAATAAATCTATCAACAGGCTGCATGAGCGCCAGACTGTACCCTCATGTATGTTACTTTTTTAAAATAAAAACTAAACAATTTGTGTATTGAGGCAGGCCTGCTATTTTTATTTGACAGAAATAAACTATGCTGTTTCTTCAAAGCTTCAGATGGAGTCAGTGTGTTTTCGTTCCATTTTCATTTGATTTATTTAAGAGAAAAATATTTAGTGTAGTGTGACGGGGTGAAGAAGTACACAACACGAGGATCAAGGTAAGGTCCCCGAAGGGTGGATTTTTATTGAGAGTCGTGAAGGGGAAATAGCCAACTTGAGGGGTTTCCGGTGCTCAGTGCTCGGCCTTCTCTTCTCCTTTAATGTGCAGTGCTGTGTGGGTCCGTGAAGTCCGTGTCCTGTGAGGGCTGGCGGTCACACGCTGCTGTCTGGAGAAAACACAGAGAACTGTTAGCCGAGTCTTTTGGAGACATATCTCACCTCTGTGTTCGTCGGCGCCGCTTATAAAGCCCGTCCGTAATGGGCCGCAGGTGTGACCGCTCAGCCCATAATGAGCAGGTGCAGGTGTGCCTGCTCTGTTTCCAGGGCGACGCTGATGAGAGCTCGGCACACGCGTCACAGTAGGTATTTATTTATTTTATTTGTTTTATTTATATTATTCAGGTTTTTTTTTTTATATTTTCAGAAACTCTGCAGATGCGTGAAAATATGACGATGTGTGAATCCAGGTTCTGTTGTTGATCTGTTCTGTATGCTGCTGTTTGGTCATGTTGAAATAACCCTGTTAAAAAATGTTTGTATATTTAATGGGTCAGACACTCACTCATTAATTCTATTTTTATTCAATGCTAATTTAATAGTCTGATCTTATCAGTTAATGGTTAATGCTCGGATAACGAGTGGCGTTTGTTGGTCGGGGAAATTAACCAAAATTAATATCCCTACTCCAAACTAGTAGGCTATACCAGAAAGTAAAAAAAAAAAACCTTAACGTTTTTGCTCAGAATTCGTTTTTAATCCCTGCATGATTTTAATCACATGATAAATATCAAAAAGAAATAGAACCATCGGAAAATAGGCATATTTTATTCAAGAAATTACTATAACATCAACATGCATATACAGTGGGTACGGAAAGTATTCAGACCCCCTTAAATGTTCACTTTTTGTTATATTGCAGCCATTTGCTAAAATCATTTGTTAATTTTTTTCCTCACTAATGTACACACAGCACCCCATATTGACAGAAAAACAAAGAATTGTTGACATTTTTGCAGATTTATTAAAAAAGAAAAAATGAAATATCACATGGTCCTGAGTATTCAGACCCTTTGCTATGACACTCATATATTTAAATCAGGTGCTGTCCATTTCTTCTGATCATCCTTGAGATGGTTCTACACCTTCATTTGAGTCCAGCTGTGTTTGATTATACTGATTGGGACTTGATTAGGAAAGCCACACACCTGTCTATATAATACCTTACAGCTCACAGTGCATGTCAGAGCAAATGAGAATCATGAGGTCAAAGGAACTGCCTGAAGAGCTCAGAGACAGAATTGTGGCAAGGCACAGATCTGGCCAAGGTTACAAAAACATGTCTGCTGTTCCTAAGAGCACAGTGGCCTCCATAATCCTTAAATGTAAGATGTTTGGGACGACCAGAACCCTTCCTAGAGCTGGCCGTCCGGGCAAACTGAGCTATCGGGGGAGAAGAGCCTTGGTGAGAGAGGTAAAGAAGAACCCAAAGATCACTGTGGCTGAGCTCCAGAGATGCAGTCGGGAGATGGGAGAAAGTTGTAGAAACTCAACCATCACTGCAGCCCTCCACCAGTCGGGGCTTTATGGCAGAGTGGCCTGACGGGAAAACCTCTCCTCAGTGCAAGACACATGAAAAAACACCTGAAGGACTCCAAAATGGTGAGAAATAAGATTCTCTGGTCTGATGAGACCAAGATATAAAACTTTTTGGCCTTAATTCTAAGCGGGTATGTGTGGAGAAAACCAGGCACTGCATCATCACCTGTCCAATACAGTCCCAACAGTGAAGCATGGAGGTGGCAGCATCATGCTGTGGGGGTGTTTTTCAGCTGCAGGGACCAGGACGGACTGGTTGCAATCGAGGGGAAAGATGAATGTTGCCAAGTACAGGGATTATCCTGGATGGAAAACCTTCTCCAGAGTGCTCAGGACCTCAGACTTGGCCGAAGGTTCACCTTCCAACAAGACACTGACCCTAAGCACACAGCTAAAATAATGAAGGAGTGGCTTCACAACAACTCCGTGACTGTTCTTGAATGGGCCCAGCCAGAGCCCTGACTTAAACCCAATTGAGCATCTCTGGAGAGACCTGACAATGGCTGTCCACCAACGTTTACCATCCAACCTGACAGAACTGGAGAGGATCTGCAAGGAGGAATGGCAGAGGATCCCCAAATCCAGGTGCTGAAAAACTTGTTGCATCTTTCCCAAAAAGACTCATGGCTGTATTAGATCAAAAAGGGTGCTTCTACTAAATACTGAGCAAAGGGTCTGAATACTTAGGACCATGTGATATTTCAGTTTTTCTTTTTTAATAAATGTGCAAAAATGTCAACAATTCTGTTTTTTTTTTCTTCTGTCAATATGGGGTGCTGTGTGTACATTAATGATGAAAAAAAATTAACTTAATTTTAGCAAATGGTTGCAATATAACAGAGTGAAAAATTTAAGGGGGTTTGAATACTTTCCGTACCCACTGTATCATTCTTGCAGTCACTGCCAGAATGTCCAACTTCACCATGATGAACTTAAAATTGGTTTCTAATTTTTTGCTCAACAGTTCTCCTCACAAAACAAAATTCATTTCAGAAACAAATTTAACAGCAAAGCTAATGTTTTAAGCACAAACTAAGAAAAGTAAAATCAAACTTTGTGGCAGTAATTAAGACCAAACTGAACATGGTGTGTGTTTATGGTGCGTGGGGGGGGGCATGGTGGAGGTGGAACTTAGGTAGACGATATTATCGGATATCGCAATATTTTGTAAGGCGATTATCAATAAGATATTTTTGACATATCACCCAGCCCTAGTGGTAAGATGTCCTACAGAACACTTCGACTGTCCATATGATTGTAAATACCTGTGTAAGGCTGGACATGAGCTATGTGATCAATGTGTTTCCAGCACAAGCACTTCACGGAGGACATCCAGACGCGGCAGTACCGCTCCATCGAGGTGCTGATCGGAGCGGGATACAGCACTCCCGCTGATATATGGAGCACAGCCTGCATGGTGAGTATCTGACCGTCATGCGTATGCTGCCTCTGCGTCTGTCACTGAGATTGATCTGTCTGTTGTCCACAGGCGTTTGAGTTGGCCACTGGGGACTATCTGTTTGAGCCGCACTCTGGTGAAGACTACTCCCGTGATGAAGGTACTGTTCAGCCTCCTGCATTATGAACCTAATGCTCAGAATGGTGTAGAGCTCATACTGCACACCATAAACCGAAGAATGTTTGCGATGACCCTTGATTTTCTACAAACAAACAGCTTTTTATGGCTAGGGATAAAGTTAAGCAGACAAGTGTTTTTAACATGTTTGCGATGACCCTTGATTTTCTACAAACAAACAGCTTTATTGGAAAATCCATGAGGCTAGACTGACTGAATAGAATACTGAGTCATAAAATGTACTATCGGATTTTAACTGAGAGAATCAACAAGATCGATCTGTGATCAGCGTGAACTTTGAACAAAAAAATTGATGACTCAAAAATCTATTTTTTGAACTTAAGATTAAATTGTGGATGAAAATATTCTTACTGATGGTTCATGGGTTGATCAGAGTGCAGTAGCCACTAGCTACATGGTCTTTTATTTAAACATTATCAATTGCCATGATGTCACTTTTGTGGGGATTGTCATTCCTTAGCCCTAAATAACTGATTTGTATTTGAGGTATTTTTTAATTCTTTTAATGTGTTTTTTATTTCAGGTCGCGTGGAATTCTGTTGGCACTGCGGCAGCTTCTGTCACGAAAACAATTCCTCGTTATGTATGTAAACATACCTGGCAATAAAGATTCTCATTCTCATTCTATGCTAGACATTATGCTAGAAACACAAGTGAACCAATCAAATTCAAGTGTTGTTTCTGAACTGGTCAGTCACTACATGACGAGATCATTTTAAAAAAATGCATGGCCAGAATTCAGTGAACCTATTGTTATTGTATAGGAAGATGCCTTGAAAATTCAAAAATTTATGCGTCAAAGCAACTTTTTGCCACACCTGCCAATTACGCGCTCTTTTTGCCCAAAAACAGGAAACAGTGCTAGAAATAACTTAACATATTTACAATGTTTTTTTGCCTGTTGGTGTAGTTCCCTTAATTTTATCTAGTGTAATGATAGCCATTCAACATTGCAGTATAATTCATCACCATCATTTTTCAGTTTTAATAGGCTACAACTTTTAATTTTGTAATATTTGTAATGCAATCTTCATATAAACTATATATGTCATGTACATGAAGTGTATTCAAGCTACGCAAGTTAATAGAGGATTAGGACAGCGACAAGGAATTTGTCTTTTTCTTTTGTTCAAATTAACATCAGTGACAGAATGGAGCAGGTTTCACTTGGGAAAAATCAGTGCTTGTCTCTTTAAAAACATGGGGCATATGACTTCCTCTGACACACAGACGGAAACCAACTCATTTAAGACTTTCATAATTCAAGGCTGCATTTACAAGTCAATTGTGCTACAAGAATGCATTTTGACAAAACGGCCTGTGGTCTTGTCCCGGTGAAGCGTCTGAGACAAGGTCTGCTTACTAGGGGATCTGTCTCTGGGGCTATAGTTGTCAGCTGGTCTCCCGCTGCCTTTTCAGGGCTGTCACTGCGGTCCTTTAGGTGGCGCTTAACCCCAAGTGATGTGATGCAGACATACTTGGGGACTGAAGGATCTGACCCTGATTTTTATCAAACAAAAGCTTGAATTTATGGCGTAGATGGATAAATTAATGATGTAGACAATACACGGGTTGATTGGCTACTAATGCTTTTTTAGGACATCAGACAATATCACGATTGATTTTAGGACTACATGTTCACGTGACTACTGGAATCCATGACCTTCTAATGATGTAGCAAGTACTTACAACAAGGGTCAATGGGAAGTGTGATCAGCGTGATCTTTGAACCTAATTAATGTCAGCCTAATTGGAATTTTTTGATTAGTTTTATTTTTGTTTTTTGTTTAGTTTTTTTTTTTGAATTTTGTTTTAAGGTTGATATTTTTTATTTGTTGGTTAGTTTTATTTTTTTGTGTGCACTAAGAGTGTGTCTGCCTCCCGGACAATGGTAGATGGTGATGTAAGTGTGAATCCAGATTTGGGCGCGCTGCATAGGAAGAAGGAAGTAGCCACTGAGACAGTTTTGAATTTGAAAGTTCATAGGTCATTATCAAGATTGCCAGAGTTTTGAGAACGCAGAATCACGTGGAGGACTATAATGTAACAAGACACAACGTTCAAATACTGAATACTGTCAAGTATTTCAGGCCCTTTCTGAACTACACACACAACATGACGAGATCATGCTTAAAATCAACACGTGCAGTTCGCTAATATGCCATTCTGCTCAGGTTGAATTCTGTAAGCGTAGCGTAACTGTTAGCATTCAGATTTCAGATTGTGTTTAGTGTTTTTTGCTGATACTAAACTTCCGCTTTCTCCCTTCTGATCACTTCCTCCGTATTTTCCCATCATGCTTCCCTTTTCCTTTCCTTTTCCTCTTCCTCTCTCTCTCCTGTAGATCATATAGCTCATATCATAGAGCTTCTTGGCTGCATTCCTCGACACTTTGCTCTTTCTGGAAAATATTCCCGGGAATTCTTCAACCGGAGAGGTAGTGTTAGAGACAGAGGGAGGACGGACGCACACACACACACATGGAAAGATTGCAGCTTTATGGCTTGATGTTAGAGGGGTCATGATTTGAATTTTCACTTTTTTACATTGAGTTTTTTCACCAATTTTCAAAATATATGAAAATGAAGAAACGACAGCAATCGTCAAAATGCCGGGCTCTGCTGTAGGTTTCAATATAAGATATTGAGAAAAATACGGCCACATAATTAAGAAAAAGACAAAAACCTGCTTGTTCACTTACTGTTAGAAGGATAAGCTAATTTCTTAGAGGTGCGGGTTGTGCTGAGGCAAGAAACTTGCAGTTTTTTTTTATTGTAGAATAATCTCTTATATGTGCAAATATCAAGGGCATTTTGATTTTCCATTTCATGACCTCTTTAATGACAGGACATTCGGTCCTGCAGGTCTAATCTGAATCGGGCTGGTTTTACCCGGACATCAGACCTGTGTGTGTGTGTGAGCATCCGTCCTCCTGCAACCCTGCATGAATAACTCATGTTGTGTGTGTGTGTGTGTGTGTGTGTGTGTGTGTGTGTGTGTGTGTGTGTGTGTGTGTGTGTGTGTTCGGGGGTCAGACCACATCGCTCTGATTATGGAGTTACTGGGAATCCCCCACAAGATCATGCCAGCAGGAAAATACAGCCGTGAGTTCTTCTCAAAGAAAGGTAACACTCACAGTCTGGCGTCCGGCTCCGCCATTGAGGAGCTTTAATTCAGTTTGTCAAAGGGTTCAGCTCTGAGGTCTGTTTTCTTCCACTCTGTCATCAGATACAATATAATAAATGATACCGGATTGGCTGATGTAGATCATTCAAATATAGCGCAATTAGTGCTGTCACAATTAAGACTGCAAAACGATTAATCGTGATTAATCGCATTCAGAATAAATGTTTGTTTCCATACTGTATGTGTGTGTAAAAATGTTTGTTTGTTTGTGTGTGTGTATATATATATGTGTATTGCAAAACGATTAATCGTGATTAATCGCATTCAGAAATATATATGTATATATATATATATATATGTGTCTGTGATGGCAAAGCTGAAATATGTATCACATGATATATATATATATATGTGTCATTATAGAGTTATGTGCTTAATATATATATATATATATAAATTTTTTGTAATAAACCCAATATATATGTAGTAATTTGGGGTATATATATATATGTGTATATATAAATTGTAGTGTATAATATATATATTATATATGTGTATTTATTAGAATATTATGTAAATATATATATATGTGTATATATGTATGTATATATATTAGAATGATTTCTATATATGTGTGTGTGGACACTAGGCTGGGATATGTGTGTATATATATTGTGTGTATATATATAGTGTAATGTATATATATGTGTTTTCTGTATATATAAAAATGTGTGTCAAAATATACTTTTGGTGTGTGTGTGTGTATATATATATGTGTGTATATATATGTGTGTATATATATATTTATATATTATATGTATATGTGTGTGTGTATTATATATATTTATATATATATTATATATTATATTAATATAATATATATATATGTATGTGGTACAGGGTGTATATATATATATATACATACAGTGCCCTCCATAAGTATTGGAACAGTAAAGACAAAATTGTTCTGTTTGCTGTGGAGTCAAGAAATCTGTAAATAGTGGTGACAGATATGTGAATATGAGACAAAACTACAGAATGTCACATTTTATTGATACAGTGCCCTTATTAAAGACAAAAAATTGGGCTGTGTGATTCAACACCAAAAAAGATGTTTTACCAGATGCTTTAAGAAGATCAGCACTTTTAGAGTTTCATCTCTATCTGATGTGAGCATAAGTATTGGAACAGTTGCCTCACAGCTCTTTCTAAGTGTACAGCTGTGTCCTGTTGCATTAAGTCTTCAGATATTAACAGCAGGGAATGTGTCTTATCCATTGATTCTGCATTCTAAGTCTTGCATTCGATGATGACACACACAAACTAGGATTAAGATGAGGAAGCCGACTCTGAAAGAAAAGCAAGCAATTTGAATGCTAAAAGAAATGAGGAAGTCAATTAGAACTATAGGAAAAATCATGGAGAAATCAAGAGTTGGGAAACTACAGGCGACATCAGCAACCAACGAGGACCTGACCGGCTTAGATAAACAACAGTAGTTGATGACAGACAATCATAAAAGCTGTGAAAATGAACCCTAAAATAAATGTCTGTGAAATCACCAACAACCTCCAGAAAGCTGGGGTGATGCTCTGACAATCTACAGGCTGCAGGAAAATTTGACACAGAATTACAGAGGCTACACAGCAAGATGCAAACCTCTGATCAGCACCAAAAATAGAAAGGCAAGACTCTTCACAAATGTGAGTCAGTAGAGTTTTGAACTGAGTTGATGGACCGATGAGACAAAGATTAACCTTCATCTAAGTGATTGGAAAGCAAAAGTGTAGAGAAAAAAGGGAACTGCAAATGATCCTAAGCATACAAGCTCATCAGTAAAGCTTGGTGGAGGTGGTGTCATGGCATGGGCACGCATGGCTGTCTCTGGAACAGGACCTCTTCATTTTAATGATGACTTAATGTATGATGGCAGTAGCAGAATGAATTTGGAAGGGTACAAAATCATCTTGACTACCAATATTCAAGAAAATTCCACCAGACTCATTAAATAGCACTTCATATTGGATCAGGACAATGACCCAAAACACCCTGTCAGTTCAGTCAAGGACTATATCAGGGCAAAGAAATGTAAAGTCTTAGATTGCCCAAATCAATCTCCAGATTTAAATCTGATTGAACATTAATTTCACCATCTGAAGAGGAGACTAAAGACAGAAACTCCCCAAAACAAGCAACAGTTGGAATTGGCTGCATTAAAGCCTGGGGAAAGCATTTCAAAGCATAAGACCAAGAGTCTGGTGATGTCTGTTGGTTGCAGACTCACTGCTCTGATTGCATGCAAGGGATCTGCAACTAAATATTAGCTTTTAATCTGCCTTAAATTCAACTGTTCCAATACTTATGCTCACATCAAATAGTGGAATGAACTCTAAAAGGGCTGTCCTTTTTATTTGGTAAAACATGTACATGTTGAAAGACCTAATAATAAAATGTGTCATTCTGTAGTTTTGTTACATATTCATCTTTTAATCATATTTGCAAATCTCTTGACTCTATAGCAGAGAAAGCAGTTTTGTCTTTACTGTTCCATATATATATATATATATATATATATTATTTGCAAATCTCTTGACTGAATATTATATATATATATAATATATATTTATATATATTTATATTTGGGCTGCCCCCTATAAAATATTTTAGGCCCCCTAATAGTCGACTAACTGTTAGTCGACCAGAAGAGGGAAATGAGATCATCCAAGGAGCGTGTGAATGCTATGGATTTATTTTAAATATTTTTAATGTTCTTTAATGTTATCCATAGTTTTTTTGTGGCTCTTTTTTATGTTTTTATTTTTATTTTTTTGAAGTATCGGTTCAGGCACCGGTACCGGTTTAAAAGTATTGATATGGCACTGATATCGTAAAAAACCCAATCGATACCCAACCCTACTCAAATATGGCTTTTCATCTGAAAGATGTAGGTAGTAGTAGCAACTTTACATGGCCGCTCAATCTAATGTTAACCTAGTGCTCTATTCCAATGATTGTGTCTTGCATTAAACTTAATAATGTGGGTGGGTCTTACAGTAATAGTGTGGGCGGGTCTTACATTAAACGTAATAATGTGGGTGGGTCTTTGCAGTAATAGTGTGTCTTGCATTAATAATGTGGGTGGGTCTTTGCAGTAATAGTGTGGGCGGGTCTTGTGTTAACAGTGTGCAGCAGCAGCTGATCTGGTGTGTTTCTCTGCAGGTGAGCTGAGGCACATCACCAAGCTCAAGCCCTGGTCTCTGTTTGAC
The DNA here is from genome assembly GCF_018340385.1 of Cyprinus carpio. NCBI lineage: Eukaryota > Metazoa > Chordata > Actinopteri > Cypriniformes > Cyprinidae > Cyprinus > Cyprinus carpio. The sequence goes on along the minus strand of NW_024879238.1, from coordinate 1,064,412 downwards.
GTGCTGGTGGAGAAATACGGTTGGTCAGCTGAGGACGCCGGTCACTTCACACACTTCCTGCTGCCCATGCTGGAGATGGTGCCGGAGAAACGGGCCTCCGCCTCAGAATGCCTCAACCACCCCTGGCTGAACTCATAGCACTTTGGTCCCTCAGACTCATCAACCCCTGCAGCCCCGTCCTGAACTGCAGATGCCGTCATCAGAGAGAGAAAGAGCCAGAGAGAGGAGGCGTCAAAGGGGCGAGGGTGGGCTTCAGCATGTGCACAGACATACTCACAAACACTCACATGCACAAACACACACAAATACTCACAAACACTCATGCACTCACACATACTCACAAACACTCACAGTCACAAACACTCACACACATACTCACAAACACTCACATTCATGCACTCACACACACACATACTCAAACACTCACACTCATGCACTCACACACACACATACTCACCAGTTTTGGGCAAGCACACACACACATACTCACCAGTTTTGTGATAGTTGTTTTATCTTTTTAATATTTTAAAGTTTATGTTCTTTTATGTTTTTTTTATATTTATTTTAGTAGTAGTTAGTAATCGCCCTTCTTGTCCCGTGCCGCGCTCTGTTGTGTCCGGTCTCACGGGAGCAGGTCTCTAATCCACTGGCACTTGACTCCTTCAGCCAAACTTTACTGATCAAAAAACAAATATTTATAAATTCACACAGATTACATTTATGTGAGTGATCATTTATCTCAGTGACTGCGAGAATGAGAGTCACTGACACCGCTGTGTGTGTGTGTGTGTGTGTGTGTGTGTGTGTGTGTGTGTGTGTGTGTGTGTGTGTGTGTGAGAGAGAATGTGTGCGAGTGTTTGTGAGTACAGGTGCATCTCAATTGACACCGCTGTGTGTGTGTCAGTAACTCAACTCAAAATGTGAAATCAATGCACACAGACTGAAGTAGTTTAAGTCTTTGGTTCTCTTAATTGTGATGATTTTGGCTCACATTTAACAAAAACCCACCAATTCACTATCTCAAATTAGAATATGGTGACATGCCAATCAGCTAATCAACTCAAAACACCTGCAAAGGTTTTCTGAGCCTTCAAAATGGTCTCTCAGTTTGGTTCAGTAGGCTACACAATCATGGGGAAGACTGCTGATCTGAAACTTGTCCAGAAGACAATCATTGACACCCTTCACAAGGAGTGTGTGCCAAACATTCATTGCCAAACATTCATTGCCAAAGAAGCTGGCTGTTCACAGAGTGCTGTTTCCAAGCATGTTAACAGAAAGTTGATAGGAAGGAAAAAGTGTGGAAGAATGAGCCTTATGAGGATTGTCAAGCAAAATCGATTTAATAATTTGAGTGAACTTCACAAGGAATGGACTGAGGCTGGGGTCAAGGCATCAAGAGCCACCACACACAGACGTGTCAAGGAATTTGGCTACAGTTATCGTATTCCTCTTGTCAAGCCACTCCTGAGGAGTCTAACCTGGGCTAAGAGAAGAAGAACTGGACTGTTGCCCAGTGGTCCAAAGACCTCTTTTCAGATGAGAGCAAGTTTTGTATTTCATTTGGAAACCATGGCCCTAGAGTCTAGAGGAAGGGTGGAGAAGCTCATAGCCCAAGTTGCTTGAAGTCCATTGTTAAGTTTGCACAGTCTGTGATGATTTGGGGTGCAATGTCATCTGCTGGTGTTGGTCCATTGTGTTTTTTGAAAACCAAAGTCACTGTACTCGTTTACCACAAAATTTTAGATCACTTCACACTTCCTTCTGCTGACCAGCTTTTTGAAGATGCTGATTTCATTTTCCAGCAGAATTTGGCACCTGCCCACACTGCCAAAAGCACCAAAAGGTTGGTTAAATGACCATGGTGTTGGTGTGCTTGATTGGCCAGCAAACTCACCAGACCTGAACCCCAGAGAGAATCTATGGAGTATTGTCAAGAGGAAAATGAGAAACAAGAGACCAAAAAATCACTGCAGATGAGCTGACTGTCAATGTAAAATGGGCTTCCATACCACCTCAGCAGTGCCACAAACTGATTGATTACATGCATGCCACGCCGAATTCAGTAATTAAAGCAAAAGGAGCCCCTACCAAGTATTGAGTACATGTACAGTAAATGAACATACTTTCCAGAAGGCCAACAGTTCACTAAAAATGTTTTTTTTTTTTATTGGTCTTATGAAGTATTCTAATTTGCTGAGAGTGAATTGTGTGTTTAAATGTAAGCCAAAATCATCACACTAATTCACTAAAAATGTTTTTGTATTGGTCTTATGAAGTATTCTAATTTGCTGAATACATGAGTTTCACCATTTGAGTTGAATTACTGAAATAAATGAACTTTTCCACAACATTCTAATTTATTGAGATGCACCTGTATGTGAGAGTGTGTGTGTGTATGAGAGTGTAAGTGTTTGTATGTGTGAGTGTGTGTAAGCAACACAAACTGTTAGTTGGTGTTTCTGACAGGAAGCCCACCCTAGTCCCTCTGCATGAACCATCACACCCACCATCCAATCAGATTCTGCAGTGGAGCTGTTTACAAACCTCATCTCTCTGTCACACACACTGCCCTGGGAAATATGAATCCTGAAGACAAAGAGATGCTTGGGTTGTGAAGTGCAAACGGATGGGCCTTGGCGCCATTGACTGTTTCCCATCTGGATTAATGTTTTGATTCGAAGCTTTGATTCCTGATTCTGTGGCGGTGCTCTGCTCTTTCTCCAGCAGGATGGCTGTCATGCTCCGGGACTGCACTTGTGTTTGTATTTTTTGTTCAGGGAACCATACCGATGTACAGAGATCCAACAAACTGTCTAAAAACTCACAACTGCTTGAGCGCAAGATAAACACACGGTCGTCATGGAGACGTGCAACAGCCTCCTCTTTGGCCACAAGCTGCTCGAAATACATCATCTTCTTCATCATCATCACAGTTAGTCCAGTTGCCTATTTTCGCAATAAAAGTAGATGGTGAAATATTTTTTTAAATATTTAAATACATTTAAAAGAAAAGCAGTTCTCTGATGTTGTGACAGTGACAGAGTTTAGTCGTAATAAGGTGATTGTGTTTTGTCTATTCTGAGATGCTTTATTTGGTTTGTTTTGGTTTTTATTCAGTTGTCTCCTCCTTCATGACATTGACTCGTGCTGCTCTGTGAGGACTCGTGTGACAGTCATGAATTTTATTGAAGATTTTTGCAATAATAGTGATTACAATGATGAACTTTTGCACCGGAAGCTCCTGATGTGTCTCACGCTGACTGATCTTCCCAACTCCACAACTGCGTACTTGTTTTTCATCGACAGATTTAATAAAATTGTAAATTAATGGATCACCTTGCCTGAACATTTCCACAGTTCTTGCTCTGCATGTGAGTTCATTTATGATGAGCAGTGATCCAGCTCTGTCAGTCGGTTAGTTAGTGTTGTGTTCCCTAGTTTAACGCGGGAGTAAAAAGCACACAAACACCCTTGGACTCCCAACCAGCCCTCCTTTAATCTCTGACTCAACAATGCCACCTCGTAAGCAGAAACAGTATTAGGAATCAAACCATGTAAAATATTGTCATGTAGTTTCACTACTAGATTATCCCACATCTCCCCTTTTAACAAAGGGATAACAATGAAAAACAGCGTTGAATCGTTGGCATCTTATACTTAGTAGACATCACTTAGACTTTTATTTAATTTATATATGTTTTTTCCAACATTACATTTGCTTTTCTTTTTTCTCTCTTTTTTTTTCAACCAGGGCATAAACTGCCTGACTACTGTGAAAACTGTCCTCTAAAGCTACAGTAGAGTAACTATGAATCCAGTCTTTTAGGTTTCACAACTGGCCTCCCAGATCTGGTTCTAGTTACTGATCCTTTTGGCCTGACATATTTTATTTGAGGTGCCAGTGCATTTTGTGTCTCTGTAATTTTCTCAGACAACTGGGAACCAGCCTCTTTTACATATATAGGAATGATGAAATGACGGTTCCTACGAAGAGTTCCATGAGGCAGATCCACCTGGTAAGAACGTGGTGTTGAATGTTCCTCCACCACAGTCCCTGACACCTTTTGATCCGTGACCTGATCGCCAGGTGCGAGCTTGTTCAAGTCATTCACTCGATGACGTTTATTGAAATATCTCATGTCTGCACTTCTTTTCTCTCTCTCCCGATATACTTATGGTGGTGCTATCAGGTAACACAGATCCAGTAGACTTGGGGGGGTTGGCACCGTAGCACGATGATCCCATCCCATGAGCAGCTGGGCTGGGCCCATTGCCAAGTGTAGATGACCTGTATGACAGTAAGGCAAATATAAGGATCTTGGGCTTTTTTGAGTGGGTTTTTTACAGTCTATCCAGCCAGCTCACCCTCGCTTTGCTGTGTGGATGCTTCGGGCTACTGATTACATGTTTGAATCCACAGGTAGCTGTGAATCTGAGAAAGTGCAAGATGATAACTGTGGCCCATTATCACTCACTAACGTTTCTGGGATGCCGTGGCGTGCAGAGATTGACTTTAGGTGTGTAGTGACATCTGCAGAGCTGGTGAGTGAAGGATTTGCCACTACAACATACCGTGAATAGTAATCCACAACTAAAAGATAGGTTTTCCCTTTCAGGACAAACAGATCTGTCCCTAGCTTTTGCCAGGGCCTCTCAGGAAGATCTGATGGAATCAGTGGTTCAGTGTGATTGGTGTGCTTTTTAATGCAAACCTGGCATTTCAGAACCAGTTCGTTCAACTGTTGGCTAAGTCCCGGCCACCACACACTTTGCCTTGCATGTTCTCTGCATTTAACTACTCTTCGATGTCCTTCATACAGACTGGCAAGGACCTCGTTCCACACTGCAGAGGGAATAACGAGTCTTGTACCTTTTAGAAGAAGGCTGTTAGGATAGGAAAGCTCACTCAGACCAGTAAACTCCTCAGTTCATGTACAACGACTGGACTTGTGCTACCTGTCCTGAAACACAGTCTCATGACATTTGAGCAAACTGTCTGATTTGAGGTGCTCTCTCAAGTTGTCCAGGAAAGATTGACTTGCTGTGAGATGCTCCACAATGTTGTACACGTAAATGTTAGTGCTTTCCATTAGGGGTTGGGGAAAAAATCGATACAGTATAACATCGCAATATTTTCCACAGCAATACTGTATCGATACATGGACGCTAAGTATCGATCTTTTATTATACTATTGGTAGTCGCATCAGTTTCATCCGAAACTGTTGGATGCAGGGAGGTAAGGCATCCAGATCCTGGCCACCTAGAAGACTTAACAGTGGTTTGTGATCAGTTTCCATCTCAAAATGTTGGCCGATCAAAAAGTCACAAAATCTCTCATATGGCCAGGTCAGCCCCAGGGCCTCCTTTTCTACCTTTGCTCAACAGGAGTAAGAGACCGTGACACGTAGGCAACAGGTCTCCAATCGCCACCCTCTTTTTGCAGAAGGGCTGCTTCCAGTCCATACGACGATGTGTCTGCAGATACTGGGGAAGTCGTGACCTAACGGTTAGAGAGTCGGACTCGTAACCCAAAGGTTGTACCACGATTGAGGTGCCCTTGATCAAGGCACCGAATCCCCAACTGCTCCCTGGGTGCAGCAGCAAAAAAATGGCTGCCCACTGCTCCGAGTGTGTGTTCACAGTGTGTGTGTACTTTGGATGGGATAAATGCAGAGCACTAATTCCGAGTATAGGTCACCATACTTGGCCACGTCACGTCACTTTAACTTTTTCACTTTCACTTTGAGTGGCTTGTTTGCATCATACAAGGCCAGCACTGGTGCAGATGACAAGTTTTCCTTCAAGGTCTTAAAAGCTTTGACTTGTTCTTCCCCCCAAAACCTGCAGTTTTTCTTGGACAGAATATCTCTGAGAAGTTTATCTTTTTCCGCCAGACACGGAATGAATTTTCCCAGCTGGTTGACCACACCAAGAAAACTCCTGAGCTCACTGACATTTGTTGGCTCTGGCATCTCCTGGACCACTGCTGTCTTGGCTAGGTCCGGTTGCACTCCTGTGTCTGAGATAATGTGGCCAAGAAACTTGACTACACACTGTGACAAGGCACATTTGTCTAAGTTGAGGGTGACGCCAGCAGTTTCCATCTTTTGGAGCACTGCATGAAGACACATCATGCTCCTCTTGAGAACACCCCTACACAAACACGTCATCCATGCGACAGACCACTCCGTCCAGGCCCTCAGTGACCATATGATTTTGGAATTGCTCAGGTGCCGATGCGATACCGAAGGGAAATTGATTGAAAAAGTACCAGCCAAATGTTGTGATAAAGTGAAAAAATTGGCAGACTGCTCAGCTAGTGGAAACTGCCAAAATCCCATGTTCGCATCTAGCTTGTTAAAAACACTAGCTCTCACTAACAATCCCAGATTCTGTTCAAATGAGGGAAGAATGAATTTTAGGCACCAGGAAAATCCACCCTTGTTATGACCCTCATCCACTCCATGTGTTGTAGTTCATTTTTAACTTTTGGCATGAGTGGAAGTGGAATGGGGCATTGAGTTTTTTTGTTGAATTTTATCTTTAGCTGTTGTCATTTGTGGAAGTGACGGTCTCTGTATCAAGTCAAGTCAAGTCATCTTTATTTTATATAGCACTTTAAACAAAAAAGATTGCGTCAAAGCAACTGAACAACATTACTTAGGAAAACAGTGTGTCAATAATGCAAAAAATGACAGTTAAAGGCAGTTCATCATTGAATTCAGTGATGTCATCATCTCAGTTCATTTTTAAATAGTATCTATGCAATAATTTGCAATCAAGTCAACGATATCGCTGTAAATGAAGTATCCCCAACTAAGCAAGCCAGAGGCGACAGCGGCAAGGAACCAAAACTCCATCGGTGACAGAATGGAGAAAAAACCTTGGGAGAAACCAGGCTCAGTCGGGGGGTCAGTTCTCCTCTGACCAGACGAAACCAGCAGTTCAATTCCAGGCTGCAGCAAAGTCAGATTGTGCAGAAGAATCATCTGTTTCCTGTGGTCTTGTCCCGGTGGTCGTCTGTATCAGTCCTAGCCCTATGCACAGTTTTGGATAGTGTTCCTGTAGAGTGTGAATGCTAATGCCATGTGTGACAAGACCCAGTTTGGTGATGGCAGGTCTAGCAGTGGTGAATGCAGACTTTTAACAACATACACATCCTCCTATGTATGCTTGTCTCCTTTCTGAAGCAGCATGTTTGAAACTCTAATCACACTAAGAGGTGAGCATCCAAGTCCAAGTAAAGGCTTGGTCACTCTTTGGAGTGCTGGTTTGTTGCCATCTTCGAATATCTCATGGAACACATGGTCTGGCATAACAGTGACATCGCACCTGTGTCGATTCTGAACTGTGCTTCACAGTCTTTTATTTTAATATCAATCAGCCAGGGGTCACCCTCAGCAACCACCATGCCTAACACTATGCCAGGGTTCTGTTCATGAATCTCATTCACCTTTCTGGATGAAGCACACACTTTTTGGTAGTGACCCCTTATTCCACAGAACAGTATTTTCAAGGTATTGAGCTTTTGGATAAAATTTTTGGTTTAAATTTTTATTTTGTTCCGTGAGCACTTTTGACTCTGCCTGGTTTGAGATGGCTTGCTTTTGATTAAGACACTATCTACGGAGCCAGATGTTTAGCATTTACACACTCACTACGCATATTACTTTGCTGCTGCTTTACTGCTTCAGTCTGTCTTGCCATATCAATGGCCTTTTCCGACGTTAGATCTTTATCTAACTGCATTCGCTCCGACAGACGTATATATCATTCAACCCAACGACTAACCAGTCTCTGATTAATTCGTCATGCAGGGGCCCATATTTGCAGTGCTCAGCCAAGGAGTACAGTGCGGTCACGAAGGAGTCGACGGGTTCCTTTTCCCCATGTTTCCTCATGTTGAAACATGCTCTTTCATAGATAACATTTTTCATCACAACAAAGAACGCGTGAAAATCCTCCTTCACTGTGTCATACTGTTCATTGTTTTCATTTGTCAAATTCAGCCCCTTCAAAATATCGTCACTGTGATATATTGTTTTTTTTTTTAATTTGTAGAATTCAGCCCCTTCAAAATATCGTCCGCTTCATAGCCCATGCAGTATTTTATTTTTCTCTCTCTCTCTCTCTCTCTCTCTCTCTCTCTCTCTCTCTCTCTCTCTATATATATATATATATATATATATATATTTTTATGTATATATATATGTATATGTATATGTGTATATGTGTGTGTGTGTGTGTATATATATATATATATATATATATATATATATATATATATATATATATATGTATATATATATTTCTCTGTGATCTGGTTGATTTTTCTCTGTGATTTTTTTTTTTTTTTACTTTTGCTTTCTCTTTTTACTCACACACAACTGCACTGATCATTTATGACAAGGGAACACTTTTGGACATTGGACACCGCATCACTGACCTGTTTCAGGACATTTTATCCTTCAACCCATCGTGGCCATCTGAGATTCTTCAGAACGCAGTGATGAACAATGGCCACTTGAATAACCACCCGAGGCAACGGATCAAGAAACACCGCGGGAAACGTGCTGGGATTCGCAACAGACTAAGAAAAAGAGCACACAGCCCTCCTCTACTGAGCATTCTGCTCGCCAATGTCCAGTCTCTGGAGAATAAGATGGACGATCTTAGAGCCAGGATAAGTTTCCAGTAACATCCTTTGTTTGTCTGAAACGTGGCTCACGACCTCGGTCCCAGACTCTGTTGTAATGACGTCTGATAACTTATCTGTTTTACAGAATGGACAGAACAGTCGAGGTTGTTGTTTAATAATGTTGATTAGTTTGTTTGATGTTTTGCTACTGTTACTTACTTACCCCCAGGAATATCTCCACTCTGTCGCGCTCCTGCTCACCTCATCTGGAACATTTATCCATTATTTGCTGCCCATTCTATCTGCCCCGGGAGTTTTCATCGATCATCGTTTCTGCTGTCTACATTCCACAACAGGCAGACACAAGCTTGGCTTTGTTTAAGCTTCACGATGTGCTCAGTGGTTACATCAACAAACATCCTGACGCTGCTTCTATCATCGCTGGGGACTTTAACAAAGCCAACCTCAGGCAGGTTATGCCGAACATTTATCAACATGTATCCTGTCCAACCAGAGGACGGAATACACTGGATCATTGCTACTCTCAGTTTAAGAATGCCTACAAACGCTTGCTCGTTACCAGCTTTTGGAAAATCGGAAAAAAGCCGCCATTTTCCTCACACCGGAATATAAACAAAGGCTCATTCAAGAACCCCTGGTGCAGAGGGTGGTGACGTGCTGGTCCATCCACTCTGAAGCCATGCTACTGGCAGCTCTTGATGACGTAGACTGGGACATGTTCCGAGCGAGTTCCTCTGACGTCAGTGAGGTCACGGAAGTAGCATCAAGCTTTGTAAACATGCTAGCCAAGCAAGCAACTGAAACAATAATTATTAGGACCTTCTCAAATGAGAAACTGTGGGTGGACAGAACATTGTGCATTGTGCTAAGCTCTCCGACATGCAGTAAGAGCCACCAAGATCCAATACAAGGAACAAATAAAGTCTCATTTTCAGCTTAATGACCCCCAACGCATGTGGCAGCGACTGAGAACCATCTGTGCCTTTGGAAATAAATCCTCTGCAGAGGTGAGAGCAGATCTGTTTGCTGGCTGACGAGGTAAACTCTTTCTACGGCCGTTTTGAAAACAATCAAGGCAGCGCGAGCCTGCCGATCAGCACGTCTGGTAGCAGCAGTCAGAGCAGCGATAATCATGTAATCACTGTGTCAGAGGACAAGGTTCGGAGTGAATGTCAGGAAAGCAGCCGGACCTGATGGGATTTCTGGCCGTGTTCTGAGGTCCTGTACTGATCAACTCGCTGGTTTGTTTACATCCATCTTTAAAAAAAATAAAAAAGAGTCACTTGCTACCTCAGTGGTTCCCACCCCCTTTTAAAAAATCTGTTATCATTCCTGTGCCTAAAAACAATAAACCCCCTTGTCTGAATGACTATCGCCTAGTTGCCCTCACACCAATAGTCACTGAAGGTCTTTGAGAGACTGGTAAAGAAATACATTTGCTTCTCCATCCCGGATACTTTGGACCCTCTTCAGTTTGCCTATCGCCCCAACAGATCTACTGAAGATGCCATCTCTCACATCCTGCACTCTTCTCTCACGCACATTGACAGCAACAACGGGAAATATGTAAGGCTGCTATTCATCAACTATAGCTCAGCTTTCAGTACTATAGTACCCATCAAGCTTGCCTCTAAACTCATAGACCTCGGTCTAAACTCTTCACTCTGCGACTGGATTCAAGACTTCCTCACCGGCAAGTGGTGAAAGTAGGCCAGTTCACCTCTAACTCCATCACCCTGAACGTAGGAGCCCCACAGGGCTGTGTCCTGAGTCCCCTGCTCTACTCTCTCTACACACATGACTGCGTGTCTTCCAACAGCTCCACATCTATAATCAAATTTGCTGATGATACTGTGATTCTGGGGCTCATTTCCAATGAGACCGCATACTTGGATGAGGTAGAGAAACTCACATCATGGTGCCAGGACAATTGTCTCTCTCTGCAAAACTAAAGAGCTGATTGTTGACTTCAGGAAGAGACAGCAGCGGCCCTATACTCCTTTTATGATCAGTGGGGACCCCTGTGGAGAGGGTGAGCATCTTCAAGTACCTTGGTGTAAACATCTCCAAGGACCTGACTTGGACTACCCACATTCAAACACAGGTTAATAAAGCCAGGCAAAGACTGTACCATCTGCGTCAGCTGAGAAAATTCGGGGTCTCACCAGAAATCCTGAAAACTTTCTATTTAGGGGCCATAGAAAGTGTATTGACTGAGTGTATCTTGAAGCCCTTCCCCTTTCCAAGATGGCAGCTTAACCTTTGTCCTGTTTAGTGTGTGTTTGTTTTAACTAGTTTTTAATGGATTTTAACATCTTTTTTAACATTTTTTTTGCCTTAACATTTGGTGAAACCCAATTGAAAAGTTGTGGTTTACCCCACAACTTATGTGTTTTAAGATTTTTATTAGTATTTTTCTATTTTTTATGTTTAGTGATATTTTGTGTGTTTTACTATTAATCATTTTGTGCTTTTTTATGTTTTTGATTTGATGTTTGTTTTGGTTTTTTTTTGGTTTTATGTTGTATCACTCTGCCTGCCCCAGCTACAGCCTGGGTCTCTACCAGCTAAAACCTGGTTTTATCTACAGTCTGGTCTCCATTCCATCAGCTACCAGCTGCAGCTTGGGTCTTCACTAGCTATCAGCTATAAACTTGGATCTCTACTAGCTACACTCCGGATACCCTGCTCTGTTTCTTCAAACTATACTCCGGCTACTCTGCTCTGTGGTGTGCAAATTCCATCATGGCGATTATGATTCTTGCCATTCTGACTTTGCTCTATCTGCCTAAAATCTCAGAGTATGAAGTGCACCAGGAGGTGGCAGTGGTTAAATTTAGTGATTATTTAAATGCATTTTATATGCTATCACGATCAAAGATTACTGGCTATGCACAGGATCTAGTGAGCAGACAGGTGAGCTGGATGTATTACATGAAAGTGAAAGTGAAAGTGACGTGACATTCAGCCAAGTATGGTGACCCATACTCAGAAATTAGTGCTCTGCATTTTAACCCATCCGAAGTGCACACACATCAGAGCAGTGAACACACACACACTGTGAACACACACCCGGAGCAGTGGGCAGCCATTTTATGCTGCGGCGCCCGGGGAGCAGTTGGGGGTTCGATGCCTTGCTCAAGGGCACCTAAGTCATGGTATTGAAGGTGGAGAGAGCGCTTTACATTCACTCCCCCCACCTACAATTCCTGCCGGCCCGAGGACTCGAACTCACAACCCTTTGATTGGGGGTCCGACTCTCTAACCATTAGGCCACGACTTCCCATCATGAGCCTGTTTTCACAACACAGAGACTTGAAACATCTTTTAAGCCTGCTCCTTTTAAATGACTAAAATTACAATGAGTGGGGACTCTAATAATTGCTCTAAAAATTGCAGAAAGCACTGTATTTTGAAATGTATCATTACACTTATGTTGCTGATGTCAGGAAATGTGCAACCTAACCCAGGTCCTGTGACAGATATTATATCACTGCAAACTCCTGCTGATTTTTTAAAGAGGTCCGGTATTGGTTTTGTGCACATAAATGTAAGAAGTCGATTACCAAAAACTGATATGGTCAGAATTTGGACCAAATCGACAAATGTTGATATTATGGTGTTATCTGAGACTTGGCTGGGTAGATCCACTCCTGTTATATTTATACGGAGGGGTATAATTTATTTTGTACAAATCGTCATGCTAAAGGTGTAGGAGTGGCAATCTATGTAAAAAATAGTTTGCTGGCAACAGTACAATTATCTAAGTCTGTGCCTAGACAATTTAAACTGCTAGTGTTAAAAACTGAATTATTGCAGAATTATGTTTTGACAGTTGTGGGATGCTATAGACCTCCTTCTGCACCAAAGGACACATTGTCCTCTTTGTCTGATTGTTTGTCATCTATAAAATATACAGAATTGGCTTTAATGGGTGACTTAAATTGGGACTGGCTAACTGCATCTGATCAAATTAAAAGTTTTTGTGACTCAGCGAATCTGACCCAAATAATAGACTCAGTCACTAGGCCAAATCCTAAACATCCTGACAAGTCTACGCTTCTTGATTTTTAGATTTTAGTTTTTTTTTAGTTTTTAACAAATGTGCCAAAGAAATACAAAGCTACTGCTGTTTTTGCAAATGATATGAGTGATCACTGCGTTATTGCCGGTGTGAGAGATGCCAGGATATCTAAATGTAAACCGCGTATTATAATTTAGAGAAATCTGAAGTCATTCTGTAAACAAGCCTTTTTTATTGATCTTAATATTTGTAACTGGACCTGGAGTGAATTTGATACCAGATCCCGAAATAGCGTTGAAATATTTTAAGTCACTATTTTTGACCATTATAAACAAGCATGCTCCTTTTAGGAAATAAAAGATCAAAGGGTGTGATAATCTGTGGTTTTCAGAGAAATTGTCTGATCTAATTCATGACCGCGATCTTGCTTGGTCAAAGGCAAAGAAATCCAAAAATAGTTCAGACTGGCAAAATTTTAGTCACCTGAGAAATAAATGTGTCTCTCAAATACATAAAGCAAAATCGGATTATGTAAATGAAATATGTGATAGTTCAGCTAATCCCTCAAAATTTTGGAAAGTTATAAAATCACTGTCTTCTGACTCTAGGGATACTGTCATGCCAAACATATTTGGCCAGGGAAGTCATGGCCTAGTGGTTAGAGAGCTTGACTCCTAACCCTAAGGTTGTGGGTTCAAGTCTCGGGCTGGCAATACCACGACTGAGGTGCCCTTGAGCAAGGCACTGAAACCCCAACCCTGTGCGCCGCAGCATAAATGATACCCACTGCTCCGGGTCTGTGTTCACGGTGTGTGTGTGCACTTTGGATGGGTTAAAAATGCAGAGCACAAATTCTGAGTATGGGTCACCATACTGTATGTCATGTCACTTTCACATTGAAGTTAAATGATAAAATTATTACAGACAGGAAAAGTATGTACTTTATATCTTCTGGGTTGTCGTTTGACCATTCAACAAAACATCAGAGGAGACAATAGGACTACTCTTTGTTTAGGGAAAATGTACCTATTGATTTTGATCTTGTTCCTATTGGAACAAAGGAGGTGTATGATGCTCTTATAGGGTTAAATACTAAGAAATCCACTGGTCCTGATGGGTTGGATCCATACTTTTTAAATATTGCTGCTGAACATATTGCAGAACCTTTGACACACATTTTCAACCTGACTATTGAAACTGGATTAATACCGAGTGTTTTGAAGTCAGCATATGTCACTCCTTTATTAAAGGGTGGTGACCGATCAAACCCAAATAATTATAGGCCAATAGCTAAGCTTATAAGGTATAAGGCTTATAAGTGACCAGTTAAAAGACTATTTACTAACAAAAAATATTTTAAATGATTCGCAGTCAGGTTTTCGTGGTTTTCGTAGAAATGTATATGACTGTATGTGAGTATTTGATGGTTTTATATGATTTTATAAGTCTAAAGAATATTGTGCTGCACTGTTTTTTAGATCTTTCAAAAGCGTTTGACAGTTAACCACTGTCCTGTCTCAGAGAATGGTGGATATTGGAATGTCTCCAAAAGCTGTCAAATGATTTGATAATTATTTGAGTGGCAGAACACAAAGTGTTGATGTTGTGTTCTCAAACTCATACAAAATGGTGTCCCCCAGGGGTCATTTTTTCGAGTCCAATTTATTTATATAAGGATCTCCCGCACACTATCTTAACTTGCAAAATAAATTTTTAATCACACAACGTTTCGGTCACACGACCTTCATCAGGAGGGTCCATTTCGGACCATTTATATAAATGACTTGTGTCAAAATGTAACAAATGCAAAGTGTCATTTTTACGCGGACGATACTGTTTTGTATTGTTCTGCACCAGCCTTAACAAGTGCTATAGAGGATCTGCAATCTGCTTTTATAATTATCCAGAAGAATCCTCAGAAATTGAGACTTGTACTAAACTCAGATTAAACTAAAATGATGTGCTTTTCTAAATCTAGGAAACAGAAGATGCTTGTCAAATTGCTACACTAGATGAGAAAGTGATTGAACGAGTATCACTGTATAAATATCTAGGTTTCCTTTTAGAAGAAGATTTGTCCTTCAAACAGCATATAGAGGGTCTAACAAAAAAACAGAGTAAAGTTGGGTTTCTATTATAGAAACAAAGGCTTTTTCTCTTGTAGTACAAGAAAAACACGTATACAAACAACATTTTTGTCAATGCTGGATAATGGTGATATTTTATACATGCATGCAAATAAATCTTCTTTGAAAATGCTGCATTCAGTATAGCATGCAGCACTAAGATTTGTAACTAATTCCAATTTTCGTACTCATCATTGCAGCTTGTATGAGAGTGTTGGTTGGCCATCTCTGCACAATCGCAGGCTGGAACACTGTTATATTTTTCTTTTTAAGGCCATACTTTGTAAACTGACTCCTTACTTATGTTCTCTTCTACCAGGAAATGTAATCTTAGATCATATGGGCAAATCATGTATGATATCCCTTGAACGTGAACTGTCTTCGGTGAAAGTGCCTTTAAAGTTTTTGCACCTTTTTCCTGGAATAAATTGCAGAATCAGCTAAAATTTGATTATTTACCGACAATAACACAATTTAAAATGAGGATAAAGGACTATTTGAGTACTAAATGCACATGTGCTGTTACTGAGTGCTGCTGGTGATCATGTTGAGATGTTAAATTGCAAAAATGTCTTTTTTTTTTTTTTTTTTTTTTTAATATTTGTATATGTATTTTTTTAAATATGGAACTATTATTCTGCTGTCTTGGCCAGAACACCCTTGAAAAAGAGATTCTGAATCACAGTGGGTTTATTTCCTGTTAAAAAAAAAAAAAAAAAAAAAAAAATTTTGGTATGGGAAACAGCTCCAGTCATGACTGCAAAGCCCTGCAGAGAGTTGTGCGCTTAGCTTAGCTCATCTCAGGGTCTGCTTTCCCCTCTCTGCAGGACATCTACCTCAAACACTGCAAAAGCAGAGCTGTTAAAATCATTAAGGACTCCAACCACCCCAGTAACCATCTTTTCACTTTGCTGCCATCTGGTAAGCGCTTCTGTAGCCTGATGGCAAAAACCGAGAGACTTCCCAGACAGCAAGCAGTTTCGGCCCAGATCCGGCCCACATCTGGCCCGCATGGATTTCACGGGGCCAGATGTGGGCCAATATTATTTTGCTGTCTGGGTCAGGAGGGAGTTTCTTCCCCCCAGGCCATCAGGCTCCTAAACTCAAATTCACCCTCTTAACATCAACATGACTCAATTTAATAATCATTTAATAATCAGTAAGATATTCATTATTCTCTACTTCATATCGACACCGTCACTGCACACAGCACTTTTTTTTTTTATTACTGCTACAGGACAACCATGTACAAATGTTTTCACATTTTGTCTCTTGTACGTTCCTGTGTATCTTATATTTAAGTCTACAGTATACTTTCACATTCTATTTTATATTTTATTCTTATATTTTTATTGTTTACTTTTATTTCTCTTTCATACCTATATTTATGTATATTTTCCTCTGTGTTGTATTTTTTTTTTATTGCACTGTCTATGGAGCGGACCTGACTCACATTTTCATTTCTGGTTATATATTCTCTATATAATGTGACGAATAAAAAATCTTAAATCTGCTTTCAGATTACTGATGAAATATTATTTGAGAAAATAATTCCCAGGTCAATCCTGACATATAAGGATCATCATCAGTAATATTTTACCAGTAAAAGGCTCTAGTCATGAGCATTATTTCAGAAGTGAGGGGGACAGAAATGTCAAATGTAAATATAAATCAGTCAATCTCATTCCAGCTCAAACCAATGGCGAGAGTTTGGGGTCTGGCTACTGTTGCAGGCTGGGATTGGGGCGTGGCTACTGTGCCCACTATATTTTTCATTTACAGGACATTATAACAAAGGACAATATGTAACAGACATAAAAAAGTAGTAAATAAATAAAATAGAAATTGTAATGTAGAGGGTACCATTAAAATGTAAAGACTTTAACAAACCTTTTTGCTTCACTATCATCACATAGTTTCACCATCTGAAAATAATGCTGTAACTCTGTCAGATTAATTTAAATATTTTTATTTTCCGGGCACTGGAAAAAAGACATTCAGACTCCGTTAAAGAATTGAAATACGCATCACAAACTCATGCTTTTGCAGCGTGTAAGCTTTTTCACTGTCAGATAAAAAACAATAGGATATAGGAATAATAAGGTTCGCTGCATTTCTGTATTTCCTGCAGAAACAGAGCGCTCCTCCTTCATTCTCCAGAGTGAGGCCTTTCTGCACGTCGCTTCAGTAACACTGCTGACAAAACCCGCTCTTAAAGATTTACTTCCCATGCAATCTCTTCAAACGTGGTATTACAAACTGCATGTATATATATAAAAAAATAAAAATACATAAAAAACGTTAAAATAGTCTCACTTGCAGGATGCAACACTACTCCAGAAGCTCATATTAAAGAGTGACAAAAATATTTTAAAGTTAGAACAAAAGATTTGAAGCATTAATATCAGTCTTATTTGCATTAAACCATCTATAACACATGTAGAAAAATTACATTTTAAAATTGCTTGAAAGAAGTCACAACTAGTCTGTGAATGTTAATATCGAGAAATAAAGAGTTCACAACATCAGTGTTGGTTTTCCACAGGTTTTATTAAGAGATATATTACAAATGTCTAGACGCCGCGAGGGGTCTTGAAGTTCATGCCGACCGGAGGCTGGGTCACCTGAAGATTGGACAGGCTGCCGAAGTCCTGATGGAGAGAAAAACACCGTTAGCGAGGACAGAACGAACGACTGACGGAGAGAGAAATGCTGTTAGTGAGGAGAGAACGAATGACTAAGAGTCAGAGGCGCTCATCAGTGTCTAAGACCATGAAAACAAGTGACACTCAAACGAACACCTCACACTGTTGGCCGATGCAGTCTGGTGTTTAGTTAAAGTTCAGTTATATAATCAGAAGATTCTCTAAATCAGGTGTGTTCAACCCTGTTCCTGGAGATCTAGCTTCCTGAACCCCGATCAAACACACCTGAAGCTGCTCATCAGGATCCTCAGGAGCACTTGATAACAGACAGCTGTGTTTGATCAGGGCTGGAGCTGCACTCTGCAGGAGGGTAGATCTCCAGGAACAGGGCTGCTCTACATAAACCCAGAATCACCAGAGACACTTTAGCAGAGCTGAAGCCCACCGAGCGAGAGACTGAAACTGATTCACTCTCTATATCAGGCCTCCAGTGTTACAATCACAATATGAATCAATGTATCATGAGTTAATTTTGATTCAACTCAGAAACTTCTCTGCTTCACTGAAGTAATGTAATTCACTCAAAAATAGTGTTTCATTGTTAGCTCACATCTAATAGCATCTAAACTCAAGGCAAAAGCTGAACGGTCATAGGAGCCGTTACATTAATGCTTCAATAATACTTAGATGAGTTGATTTATCAATGTAATCATTAGCTGCAGCAAAAACAACCGTGTGTGAAAGAGTCAGGGTTTGTGAGGAACAGGATCCAGCAAACACGGGAAAGTCTTTCACTTGATCTTCCTGTTCTATCAATGACCTGGGAGACCAGAGTCACTCCACAGTCACTTTCGACACAGGTTCATCAGTCACAGGACTGACGAGGGACTGAACGATTCTCACCAGAAGCTTGAGCATTTCCTTGGTGTCAGTGTCGACCTCGATGATCTCCTGGTCCAGAGCGGAGACCTGCAGAAACACAACATCATCACCAGAGAGCCGCAGTCTGGGGCCAAAGAACAGATCAAACCACAAACACGTCACATGCACTCCTGTCAAACATCAGAACCGAGTTCACTTTAAGACTGTGTGAAAGAGTCAGGGTTTGTCAGGAACAGGATCCAGCAAACACGGGAAAGTCTTTCACTTGCTCTTCCTGTTCTATCAATGACCTGGAGACCAGAGTCACTCCACAGTCACTTTCGAGACAGGTTCATCACACAGACAGACGGAGAGTGTCAGGAACAGGATCCAGAGGCAGACAGACAGACGGAGAGACAAAGACAGACGGAGAGACAAAGACAGACAGGGAGAGACAAAGACACAGACGGACAGACAGACAGACGGAGAGACAGAGAGAGAGACAGACAGACGGAGAGACAGACAAACGGAGGGAGAGACAGACAGACGGAGAGACAGACAGACGGAGAGGCAGACGGAGAGACAGATGAAACAGACAGATGGAGAGACAAACAGAACACAGACGGAGAGAGGCCAAACAGACAGACGGAGAGACAGACAGAGAGACAGACCAGACGGAGAGACAGACAGACGGAGAGACAGACGGAGAGGGAACAGACGGAGAGCAGACGGAGAGACAGACGGAGAGGCAGACAGACAGATGAACAGACAGAGAGAGAGACAGACAGACAGACGGAGAGACGCACCTCGGGCACGTAGTTGTCTCTGCGCTCACGCTCCTCCTCCTGCAGCTTGATGGAGATTCCTCTGACTGGACCTCTCTGGATGCGCTTCATCAGGTGTGTGACGTACCTGCAGAGAAACACTCGTCCTTGCACTTTACACTAGCTGTGCATTCACTAAAACACGTGTTGATAAAATGTGTCGAAGCAGTCATCAGTAGCACAGGTATATTTGTAGCAATAGACAACAATACATTGTATGTGTCAAAATTATACATTTTTCTTTTATGCCAAAAATCATTAGGACATTAAGTAAAGATCATGTTCCATGAAGATATTTGGTTTTTAAATTTCCTATATATCAAAACTTAATTTTTGATTAGTAATATGCATTGCTAAGAACTTCATTTGGACAACTTTAAAGATGATTTTTCTCAATATTTGGATTTTTTTGCTCCCTCAGATTCCAGATTTTCAAATAGTTGTATCTCAGACAATATTGTCCTCCTAACATCATCAACGGTTCCATGATGATATTTTGTAAATTTCCTACTGTAAATTTCCTATTTGAGTAAAATTGACCCTTATGACTGGTTTTGTGCTCCAGGGTCACACATCACTGACGGACACATCGAGGAGTCATTAGCCAGTGCTACGTTAACAATATCCATTTCTCTGCTTTAAATCTGTGTTCATCATAATGAAGGTTGATTATAGATAAACGTTATTTTTTTAGCATGTCTCCCATCCCATGATTGCAATAACCTTTGCTATTTTAAATATGAAAAAAGCCTCAATTGTCAATTTTATCACTAAATACAATCAATTAACATTGTTTTTTCTGCTCTTTAATGTGGTGTGAGATATTCATAACGTCGTATTTACCTTAGGGAAGGACATTCTGTGTCCATAAACACGTTTTTTTTTTTTTTTTTTTTTTTTTAATCAAGCCAACTCTAAAGATAAGCATTTGCTAATATATGCACTCTATTACATTCATTGTATCGTTACGTAACCTGTCCCCTCAATATTTAATGTTTAAATAAATACGACTTGAAAGCAAGTTATTAAAGCCACTGTTGAAATGTTTATGTACTAACAAAAGATATTGAAGCAGAAACTAATGGAGTTCATATGAAAACTGTGTTATGTGCAATTTAAACATTTACATGCAGCTCCGTTTTTATTTGCGTATTATTTAAATTAGATGAAATCAGATAATTTTTTTCAGTTTCATCTAAACAAAGACATTCAGTTGAGTCTTTCAGTAAAAACTGTGGTGAAAAGAGTCGGGGTTGTGAGGAACAGGGATCCAGCAAACACGGGAAAGTCTTTCACTTGGCTCTTCCTGTTCTGTATCAATGATGACCTGGAGACGGTCCACTCCACAGTCACTTTCGACACAGGACTGACGATTTAATTTGATTTTAAGCCTGACTGTTTGACAAAGAACTCGCTGCTCGTTAACGACGATGACTGATGAAACCTTTAGAGGGCTGATCTGAGAAGTCTAAGACCTACTGCGGCTTTCTACAGTTTATGAAAGAGCATGCAAGGGCTTTTTCAGACAAAGAACAAGAAAAGAAAATTTCAACTGAATGACATGCAGTGCGTCAGTATGGTCTTTTAAATGTAAACGTCATGTATTACTGACATTTCAGACTTCCAACAGATCGCCATCACTTTTCATTTCAATTTACAGAAGAAAGCTTGAATATCTCTGCTCACAAACACTACAGAAGTGATTTTTCCTGCTGCTCCTGATCACACTGCTGCTCTTCCTCAGTGTTTATGTCTAGTTTTCCAGTGCAGATCCTTAAATCAAGATACGCTTGCTGAAGAACAAACATGAACTCAATGTTCCATGAGAAACTGATCAAAATGAAGTGAGCTTCTGATTAAAATAAGAACAAATATCTGCCAGTGTGCTCTGAAAAACCAACCTTCACTTAAAGGGAAACAAGTTTTCATTCCCCACTGACAGATATTTGCTCTTATTTGAATCATCTGATGTGTCCGAGTGCATCTAACAGCTCGTTAATGATCTAACGATATGGAGAAACCCTCAGCGAGACACTGAAGCGCTTCACACTGACTATAGAGCTGTGCGGTGTCCCCAGCATGCAGTGCAGTGCGACGGCTTACCCAGCGATCTTGTTGCGCAGCTTCTTGCTGGGGATGATGGCGATCTCCTCGCACACGCGCTTGTTGGTGTGGAAGTCGCTGCCAGGCCGGGTGTAGTACTTCTCGATGATGACCCGAGCGGCCCTTCTTCACCGTCTTGGTCCTGAGCCCGCGGCCCCTGCGGAGAAACACAGCCATAAACCACACACTTATAAAACAGCTCAGAACCAGTCAGAACCGCCCGGACTAATCAACACACGGCACGAATTTAAAGCACATACGCCTGTGCGCTTAGAATACACCACAGACGCTAATATCCATTATCTTTACAGTTTTCGTTTTTGTGAACGGGCTTTAAATGCTGGTGTCTGATTACGAACCGAGCAACAGAGCTCTACAGACCTGAACCGGTCAGACATCCTCAATATCTGATCAGGTGTATCGATTAACACGCGTTACTGTGAACACACGCTCTGTGTGAGGAGTACTGCTGAGAAAAACACTCGTGTTAAAAGTATTACTGTGAAACACGGCTCGTGTTAAAGTATTACTGTGAAACACACTAGGTGCGAGAGTATTGCTGAGAAACACACTCGGTGCGACAGTAGTTTTTTTGTGGTGGGTTTGCTGAGAAAACACACTCGGTGCGACCAGTATTGCTGAGAAACACACTCGGTGCGACAGTATTGCTGAGAAACACACTCGGTGCAAGAGTACTGGCTCGTGAGCGTAGCGCCTCGCGCTCTTTATCGCGCGTTTGAAGCTGTCGCGCCGCTCTTCTGTCGCGTCATACTCACAGGACAACAGGCGCGACAAACAAGCCCCGCGTCACTCTCCTCTATCTGCCGTTCGTGAACGGAGCGGCGAAAGAGAAGGATTACAGTAGTTCGATTTATCAGGAGTCAAACAATCTGATACCCCCACCATGATGATCCGGAGAGCGGAAGAGAAAGAAGAAGAGCCCCCAACCGGAAGTCGAGCCGATAGAGCCGAGTGCGAGCGCCACGCATCCTGTTGGAAGGAAGACCCCCACGGCGGAGGAGCGACACTGCAGCTGCTCTTCTTCGTCTCTTTACAGATCAGGCTGTCCGGAGCGCACATCACAAAACCGCAGTAAATACTAGTGATGGGAAAGTTCGGATCATTTTAAACCGACTCGGACCTTTGAGGTCTCGTTTCAGCAAAATGAACGAATCTTTTTTTTTTTCGAGTCATTTCGTTCATTTTATCAAATATAATTAAAATGTTACGTGTTACTTCCCTGAAACTTCTAACGTCTAGTACTTACGCGCAAACGTTGATCACACTACCAACCATACAAAACTATAATGCTACAATAAACAGAAGAAAAGATGAATTCAGTGTTTAGCTGGGTCTTCAGTCTATGATTGGCTCACTTCACTCTTATCTGACAAGTCTTCGTGTTTGAGTTAACCACTGCAGTCTGAGCAGGTTCGAGTCGTTTCCTTCATCACGTGACAGACCCATCACGCTTTGACCATAGACTGGAGTTACCCTGGCAAACAATCTCGGTGGTATATTATTACTATTATTATTATTATATATATTTTTTTGTCTTTTATGATTTTAAGTGTACTGCCCTTAATGTTTTAATGTTTGTATTGTTAATAATAATAATAAAAAGACTGTATAAAAGGCTTTATCCTATCGTTTCGTTCTTTTGTCACGTGACGTGACAGCAGCGGATAGAGAAATAATTTACACGCTTCCTTACAAACAAACGGGTGCATAGTCATTATTGTTATCATCATCATTATTATAATTATTATTTACTCTTACAGTTACTGCATTTTTCTGGTCTCAAATTGTAGCTTTTTACTTTGTACAGGTTTATCAATGTATGAATTTCTGTCATGATGGTTATTTTCTATACACTGACCTGTTTAACAAAGGAGTCCTTTAATAAAGAACACATATGATTTATGGTGTGGTTTAATTTCCTTGGTATTTCTCTTCTTTGAACGAACACCTTTCAAAATTAATTCGACCCATTAGACAGTTTTGTGTAATCCAAACTCAATCGTGGAATTTTATCACACATTACTACTTTTCCAAATTAGGTGGTCTCCCTTTCCTATTGATCTGTAATTATAGTATTGCTGGTAGAATCCCTTACAATTGGTAAGTGGAGTCTTGCCGGGCTCAGAGCTCTCTCCCCGGACAGCACGCCAAATACGCTTAACCTTTATATAAGTATAAGTAAATGTGAACTCGTGACAACCAGGCATTACTTGCATGTGTTATGATCATAATTTTTAAGCATGGTGGGCCCCTCACCGGTACTTTATTTGGAACATCAGGGGTTTTAACTCGGAAGATTTATTTTAAGTCACAAAGAATTCTTATGTAAATGTAATTTTCCCAGTTAAATGCCTGACCAGAATCTCTCCATCGGTCCTGACGCTATTCCTAAAGAAGAGCTGTCTGCTTTTAAGAGGACATCTGTTAGATCATGCCAGCACGTTATCTTTATCTTTAGACGCCATTGGAATCCCAGGAGAAAAAAACTGTGCTTTTTTTTTGTCACATCCTTCATCACGTAACTATAAGATTAGACCGTAACAACTTGTTATGGTGTGGTGTCTTATTGGAGGATGTGGTGGATCATATTGATGGAAAAAAACGTACGGACTCTGTCTTCGAAATACATAATGACTTACAAGTTTAGAGAAATCTCATTGCAAATTGTAGGAGCAGATTTTACCCAGCTAAAGTGTTTTTGAAAAAGGGTTAAATCAACATAGATACCAAAACTCTTCATTTTTGTGGTGACCCTAAGAAACTGTACTGCATATCTTTTGGGATGTCTTCACACACAGCTATTTTGGATTGAATTCACCATGTTATCCATCGCAGTGTGCTCCAGGGTTTCTTTCTTTCTGCTTTTAAGGATGTACTTTTGGCTTCTTTAATATTCAAAAAGACAAAATGAATGAATATTTTATTATTAACCTATTATGACTTCTTGCAAAATTTCCCCCTGAATGAATCACTCCCGAGACGACTCGTTCTCAAAATGAACGAATCGTTCAAAAACGACTCATCACTAGTAAATACAGCTCTGCTCCCAGATTGAATGCTGATTCTGCGTTTGCTGATGATGCACACTCTTGCTAAATCAGTAGAAACACTTACTTCGTATACGATACCATCATCTCTGCAGTGCACTATCCAAACTGTCACTTCATCTGAGTTTTTATTTATGTATCTCTTAATTTAGTTTAGGTACATTTCTCTAATTATACTGCCAAATCTAATATAGAAATAAATAAAATGAATGTTTATGTTCAAAGATATCAACCCTGTTGAAAAAACAGCATATGCTGGTTAGAGGTATGTTTTGACGCCTGGGATGCTGGTGATGTGCTGGCAAAGGGACCAGCATTCAAAACATAGCTAACCAGCACTGTTTTTTTTTTTCCAGCACGAGGGAAATAAGCCCTTTTTATTTGCCATTATTTACGACAATGAAAATCAAGTTTTTCCCTCGTTGTGCAGATGTGATTTCACTGAAACACAGAATCTGACTGAAATCACTGAACACGGATTCAGCAGTAAATAAATAAATCCACCAAAGAAATGCTTTTCGTCACAAGCGGGAGCCTTTAATGACATTTTAAAACAATTTAACTGCATACTAGTCTTGAGATGATAATTACCCCCACGAGCGGTCAGTGGAAGGAGTTTCAGTGCTCCTTTTGTCTAAAAACCAGTATTAAGATATAATGCTTGAGTGAACATTCACACCGAGACTGATTTATGAAAGCTAATGACACCATTAACCCTTCACCAAAACTCAAGACATGCAGGAGAGGAGACAGGCAGATGAAACATAATCCACTGTGTATTCAGCAGATGCACAAACAATTCACATTAAACAATCTGAAACCGTGCCATTAATGTTGATTAAGGATAAAAACAGAACAAATCCTTTGGTATTGAACAAATATTTAAACATCTAATGGTTCTTTTTTCTTATGCAAGTGTGTTGAAAGTGACACCTATCAGACTCGGAGCTCGTGGATTATGTTTGGATTAGAGTAATTGTGTATTCCTCCCTGAGGAGGTGCCGGAGCACACCTTCAGCTGCAGGGAGTCATCCACCAGGAAACACCATGACTCAGCTTATTACTTGATAATCACAACTCCTGAAACAATACACACATTCTGAACACTCAAAGTCAAGAGATGCCTGGAGTCTTCTACACGTTCAAGAACATGACACATCAGATACTCAGTGCAGGTTTAATCTGACTGCATCCACTCACTGTAGAGATCAGAACCAACACACAACTCTGAAAAAAAAAACGTTTTATTAATTAAACCTCTGTACAAAATGAGCGAGACATCCTATTAAAAGTATTTACAAAGATTTACACTAAAAAATAGTCAAGCAGGAATGAAAACATGTGACAACTGAATATCAAGAGATCACATCCTCGTCCTCGTCTTCGTCACATGATGGCGTCTGGACTCTGAAACACACACAGAACACACGCTCAGTCTCACTCAGAGTCCCTCCACTGCAGACAGGAAGAGGAAGTCCTCCGAGCACTCACTCCTGCGCGCTTTAGCCAGGCCGCTGCCGCCTGCATCCTCCTCATCATCATTGTCAGCGCGGGATGAAGGTTCTCCTTCTCTGGTTTCCGGCTGGGGCCGAGCCGCAAAGAAGTCCCCGGATGCCCTTCTGCCACGTGGGAGTGGGCCGCGGACACACGATAGGGTTCCCCCCCGCGTACTTACTCTTAGCTGTGCAAGACACACACACGATTAACACCAACATCTGACCAGTGCCACTCGAAACCTCACTCTACTGAGTTAACATCACACAAACAGATGATCAGTATTACCATGCACACGCTTTACTGTCTGAATCTGTTTGACAAATCTGTGCTGTAGAAACACCAGCGGTATTTAACACAGATCTTCACCCGCAGGAAAACAGAGCACAACTCATTAAACTCTGAAAGTGCCAGAAAAACGCATCTCATTTAAAGGACAGAGAGGCTTGCGTGCGCGCACATTCACCAGGCGTGCCCGACTGCGCGCCGATGCTGTGGCGCGTTCACGGAAACGGAAGCGGCCGAGGGATTTCCGGGGCGCAGAGGCGGCAACAGCTGAAACAAAAAATACAGAAAAATGATTTATTAAACAATTAATAAACAGCACAATACGAGTCGCTTCGTCCAGTCACATAAGGTAATTCCGCTTCCGGAGCGCTTCATCGTGCGCGCGACGCGGATGAAAGTGGAAAGTGGCGCCATTTCATTTTGTTCTAAAATAAACTCCTCTAAAAACAAACCTCCACTGGCATTTACGAGCTCTTTATGTTCAAACAATAACAATGAGACGATTTCCGCTGGAAGCATATACTCATTTGCTTATTCAGTCCGTGTTATATTAACAGCAAGCATCAGTTCAAACGCCGAGGGCTGCGGTACAACAAAACAGCTGCGCTAAAATGTTAGAGATTAATATCGTTTCATATAGGTATAAAAGCGGGTTCTTCACTACTGTACTGATGTGTTCATGCTCGGAGTCGCGTCAGATTGGCGGGAGATATTATATTCCATCATTATCGACACTGCTGATATTTACAGCATCCTAGCACAGGAGCTGCTGTTTGTGGGGTTTCTCTCAACCTTTTTCCTGTACGCGCCGGGGACGCTGTCAGCTTTAGTTCGCCACCATCCGCGCTGTTTTTGCGAAGGAACGCTCGCCTCAGACAGAACGGAAGAAATAAAGCGAGCGATTCCCGCCGTCCTCTTTTAAAAAAAGTCAGCCAGGTCGCGTGACGTCACGGAGGACAGGACAGCCAATGGGTGAGCGGGGGAACCGCGAGACTAATGACTGTGGGTCACGCCGCTCCAATCTAAAGGACTGAAAACGCTTCCATGGTAAACGGTAGTGAAACGAGTGCGCGCGATTTAGGCAGCCGGGGCAGGGTTTCATATTGTATGGAGTATCCCCGGGCGCCGCCATTGGCTAGCCCGGAACCCCACCTGCTGATAGCATCACCATTTGACTCCCACCCTCCATTTGCGCGTACCTTTGACAGCGACCATAACTTTAAATCTGAAGGCGTGTAAAGATTCAATTTGCCCATTCATTATTTCCAAAGAAGAAACCAAGGAAATGTAAACAAGGCTCCATTACCTTGTACTTCTTACGCTATCACCTGGCCACCCGTAAAGGCAGTTTTTGTAAAAATACGGCTAAAACGATTGCGTCCATAACCTGCGACTCTCTGTCGCCAGTAAGAGATTACCGTATGGACAGGAGGAGAAGCCGCAGCAATCTTTCAGTTTATGAGGCTATCGGGGGGACGGGGAGGCAGGAGTCAAGGGAAAGCCCACATAGAGTCCAGAAAAGACACGGGACAAAATTATTCACCAACGTCTGAAAGATTTGACCTTGAAGGGATAAAAGTTTTGTGACAGCTGAATTGAAAAGTACAAGCCACAATTTGCTGACGATACAGTGATATTTCCTAAGGACAAATCAATTCTTCAGAAGGCTTAAATGCGGTTTTCTGTTTTTTTTCAAGGGCATCAGCCTTTGCCTTAATCTAAAAAAATGTGAAATATTACCCTTGTATAATTGCACTGAGACAGATTTGGAGATGATTCCAGTCAAGAATAATGTTAAATACTTGGGCATTCATCTATCTAAAAACTTGGCAATAAGAGAATCCAAAAATATCACAGAGA